>NC_056728.1:966629063-966726563 GCF_019279795.1 Protopterus annectens
TGGTTGATACCCCAGTGACCAAGTAAATCTCTGCATCATATCTGGACACCCTAGATGCAATGGCAACACATTTACTGATGTCAGCTGATAAAGCATTGCTACAAAAAGTAATTTTTTTAAAGAAATAATAAAGGAAGCTGTATTCTCTTGGTATCTGTGTAGTGCATAGATGCCTGATGTAAATGGAAGACTGTTTAATCGGATAGTGAGACATCTATGCAGCAGCAGACTGAATCAGACAATCACGTACTCACTTGAGGTCAGCTAAAAGCATTCACTACTATTCTATGCTTTTCCTCCCCTAAATGCATAACCCTGCAAAATACTAATTTCCTGAATGGGACTACAGATATTTAAAAAAAGTGTTGCTGATTTTGAGACTGTTCTCACCTCTTATTGTCGAATTTGTTCCAAATTCTTGAGCAAATAAGATGACCAGTATAAAAACAAAGGAGTTACCAGAAAAAGCATTTGAGTCAGAAATTGGAGGCATGCACGTGTGTCTGTGTGTGCGTGTGTGTGTACATGTACCTACATCAGTGACTAAAAGAGACCGAGAAAAACCTACAGAGTTCACATTGCTGGCATTTTTTCTTACTTCCTCCACCCTGCTGTTTGAGTATGTTTTTGTCTCAAGGGATTATATAACTACCAAGTTATTTTGCTTGTCACTTTAAATACAATTAGGAGTGCAACGCGGTCTCTTCCTTGGTGCACACAGCAGCTGTACATCGTCCATTTTACAAAGCATATATTTTACCTCAGCAGTCTCTGATGGAGCGAGATAACTTCAGGTGTAAGCATAAACACCTACCTGTGTATGTATAAGTTTATGTATATAATTGTGTATATGTGGATTGTCATAACTTTCATCTGGCTTTGATTCTGCCTCATGTGTTTTTGCCTGCTCCCTTGTGAAAGTTCTGGCAACCTGTTAATGACTGCAGTCAGGAAATAACCACTAGTCTGATAATGGGAGAAGTTAAAATTGCCAGGGAGCAAAGATGCCCCACATTGGTAAGGACCAAATCCAGGATTTTATTTGACCTTTGTGGGGTGTAGACAACTGGTTTATGGATTTAGTACTGACAAAGTTCAGAAATCTCTGAGATAACATGAGGTGGACAGTAACATATATTGTAAATAACCTCAGTTACTACCTTTCTCCTTTGAATTTATTCAGGACCGTTGCCCTATACTTCATGGCATTATTATAAAATACATGTTCATCCTATACCTAATTACTGAGCTTCTAATTTGTCTTGCTCACCATGGACATTTCACACGGATATATGCAACAAAAATAAATTATAGTATAGTATTGTTTACTTTGACTTATGATAAAATTAATACCCAATTGTTTCATCCTGTTAATTTAAAATTTAAGCAAAACTGACAACAGAAACTGATTGGGCAGTAAGCTACTGGCAATATAGTGACACCATCATTTGGAAATATAAGCTTTATGTACGTAGGAAAAGTGACTAGAACTACTTATCGAGTAAGAAAGATCAAGAAAGTTTTGATATTTAGAAACACATTATGAAAGGGACAATGTCTAGGTTTCCTTGCTACAGTGAAAAATAATAACTGTCAGTACTGTTAAGTAATATTCAAAAACACTTAATATTTAAGTTAGCTAATGATGAAAGTTCTGAGTTTAGGGGACTTATTAATTCTGCTGTACTTGTGTCAGGAAATATTAAACTCAAGTTGTTTTATGGTAATATATTTTTATAAACAATGATGTTTATTATTATTTTTATGTGTGTTCCCATTCACTACTGAATATCTTAGACAAAACAATAGGTCTGTAAGTTAGGTGTACAGAAGTTCCTTCTAGAATAACACACAAGGAGGAAAATGCTTGAAACTTACACTTATAATTATCTGTAAATACAAGTTATAATTTCGTCAAAATACTAGTCAGAAGACAGAACTAGTGACATATTCCAATCATAAGTTATATTTGATTGGAAGAAATATCTGACTAATAGAATATCAATTCCTTATAAAGTATACATAAAGATTTCTAATGACATTCAGTTTGTTTTAATAAATTCAAGTTTAGAGCAGTAAACTTATATTTAAGAATTGATTGTTGAAATTATACTTGTGCTAGCTCATCTTACAGAAAATGTCTTACAAAGTCTCTGTTAATTCTTACTTAAAGCTCAGTAGGGAGGGTGTTTATTTTCTTTGAGGAAAGAACGTTAGTCCAATGGATCAATGCTTATCTATTGGACTAGGAATGCTATTCATTCCATGGTTGAAGTGGAAATTTATTATTCTTCGATTTAATATGCTTTATACTACATTTTTCAAAATGTATTTTTCTCTAGGCCTATTTTAGCACTCACTAACCATTTGTAAGTAATGGAAACTGTTTTGAAAATCACATCTGCATATATTAATATCTGCCTCACATATGATTTGAGAGAGATATTGGGTGATGAGGAAAAGATACTTGTACTCAATCTATAATTTCATCCGAAATCTCACATGGATTTATCACTTTTATCTTTAAACATTAATGGAGTGAACAACCAAGAAAGCGATCAAACTTAATATGATACTTAAAACTGAATAAAGCTCAAGTGGTCTTTCTCCAAGAGACACATTTCAACACTAAAGATACTAATATACGGAACCCAAATGATTTAATTTTGGCCCATTCCTCTTATAAATCTAAGACAAGAAGAGTTATGATTCTGTGGAAAAATATTGTTAATCCACATACCATTCATAAATATGAAGATAAAGAAGGCCTTATATCCACCGTTATATTAACATTTAATAACAGAATCTGGACATTAGTAAATCTATATTGGTTTCCTGGCATGGGTATGGGAACTGTTAAAAGGCATTTGGATTTAAAGGAAATTTAATATCGGGGTAATTTAAATTGTATTTTGAACAGTTCAGAAACCACTAATAAAAGGCCTTTGTGTCCAACCTCAACTGCAAAGCACTTCAAGAAGTGGTATGAATCACTTAATTTAACACCTTTAATACAAAACAAAGCAATTCATTAGGTTTCTCTCATCAGAATTATAGATTTGATACTCATGACTAGAACAGAACAAGAATAGACAAAATATATGTTTCATAATATTTAAACACAAAAAAGTCATACTTCTCTATCCTCCCTTATCCCATTTTGAATCATAACTCACTTTTTCTGAAGTTTCAAATAGACTATAAATGATTGTTTCTACAAGAACCCCAGCCTACATCACAAAACTTAAAGAATTTAAACCTTGGTTAGCTTCTGAACTCCATTTATTTCTTGAAACTAATTATACACCAGAGATATCACAATTACCTGGGACTCCTTAAAGTTTTATATATATGTGTGTGTGTGTATATATATATATATATATATATATATATATATATATATATATATGGTAAAACTTTAACATAGTTCAAAAAATAAGCTTAAAAATGGGAATTAGAACTAAAAAACATGTCTCAAGTGTTATTAAACTCCAAAAGTATAGCAAACATAAAAATAAAAAAGTAAGAATGAAATAAAAAGTATGCCGAAATATCAACACATAAAACTAACTTGGTATTAAAAAAACTAAAAATTAACTCTTACTCTACTTTACCTAAGCATTTACACAACTTATCAATGAGGGCTAAATGCCAATCAAAGACTAAACGCATTGTAAACATACTTCATGAAGGAGGAAAAAAAGATAGTATCTGATATAGGAGACAATGTTGATGCCTTTAAACATAATTTCTCTGAGCATTATAAATCAAACACCCCAGTGGACAGCTACTCATATTTGGATTCAATTGCTTCTAATGTTAAGAAAATTCCCGAAAAACTATGATCATCCCTTCAAAATAAAATAACATATCAAAAAGTCATAGACAATATTAAAGAAAGTAAGTCTAATAAAGTACCAGGAATTGATGGCATCATTATAAAAATGTATAAGCTTTCCCCCTTCTATTACCTCCTTTTTTCACAAAACACTAATTGAAGTACAGACAGAGGGGTATCATACCACCTTTCTAGTAATATTCTTTAATTACTCTAATTATAAAAGAAAATAAAGCTCACAAGCACTGCAGCTCTTATAGACCAATATCCTTGTTAAATAATTATTATAAACTATTTATGTCCATACTAGTTAGTAGAATAAAAATTCTACATCACAAATAATAGACAAAGATCAAACAGGATTTATAAATAATAGACACACACATGATAATATTAGAAGAGTACTAACACTCATTGAAATCCACGGTGGTACAGCGGTAGCGTTGTTACTTCACAGCAAGAGGTTCTCCTGTTTGATTCTCAGCTGGAGTGCCTTCTGTGTGGAGTCTGCATGTCCTCCCTGCGGTCGAGTGGCCTCCGAAAGACATGTGTGAATGGACGTGCCTTCGCTGAAGGTTGGGCGTCGGGCTGGCAACTCGGCACCATAAAAATCGACTGCCAATCATTAGCAGACCGGAGTTCCGCTGTGGCGACCCCTAACCGGGAAAAGCCGAAAAGACAAACAACAACTAACACTCATTGAAATATTAAATAGAGAACATCAAGACGCTCTAATAACTGGTTTAGATATAGAAAAAGCATTTGACTCATTAAATTGGAAATATTTAAACAATAACTTTATTTGATTTTCCTCCTTGTTTCATTTCACTTTTGAGATTAAAATATACATACACACACACACACACACATATATCTATATATATATATATATATATATATATATATATATATATATATATATATATATATATATATATATATCTATCTATATATATCTATATATATCTATATATATATATATATATATATATATAAAATCTAGCCTATAAAAAATTAAACCCATTTACTTCAGAGTCCATTCTTATAACTAAGGACACCAAACAAGGCTGTCACATGTCCCCAATTTTGCGACAGGCAAGCAAAAACGGAGGATACTGCTACTCAATGAAAGCTAGAAGTCTAAATCTCAAAATGCACTCACTCGAGGCACTCCTTAAAATGGAGAACATCGCTATCTGTGCAGTGACTGACACCTGGTTCAAGGCTCTAGACAACACCCCCCGCATTACTAGGCTATAACTCATACCACACTTTTCGGCCATCTAACCTGAACCACAACACCAAAGGAGGAGGTGTGTCCATATTCATTAAGGATATTCACACCTCTAGGCTAGTTGCACAGCACAATGCATCCGAGGTTATAAAACTGTAACTAACTCTGGACAAAACTGCAATCCAAATTGTAGCTTGCTACAGATCCCCCACCATGCCTCAGGATTCCCACTCCTCTTTTTTTGATATACTGGAAAATATTAGGGTTCAACCGAACACCCTAATGATGCGCGATTTCAACTACCCCACCATTAACTGGGAAAACTACTCATGTACCAACTCTTTTGCTCAACGCTTTTTGGAATTCATAAATTCCAATGCCCTGGATCAACTTATCCACATCCCCACCAGAGGCAACAATATCCTTGACCTAGGCATTACCAACATGAGTGACCAGTGTTACACACCTGAAGTCAACTCCTCGTTGGTCAGATCAGACCATAAGCTAATCACCCTAGATATCTGCATCCCGCCCCCACCCACCATTAAGGAAACCACGGAAAACATTTCTCCAAAGCCAACTTCTAAGACAGAAGTGGCAAACTTCATGACACCCATGCAAATGGGCAATACAGTTACGACTGCTGAATACTACACAAATGCACTCTATAAGCACTTACATGAGTGCATGGATCATGCTATCCCTAACAGAACCAAGATGCTATTCTCCAAAAAACAGAAACCAATCTGGTGGTCCTCTGCCATAAACACTCTCTACAACAGAAGGAAGAAACTATTGCAAAAGAGACTAAAATTCCATGAGTGGAGGAGCTCCCTGGTCAGCCTCAGTAAGAAGCCGAGATCCCTTATAAGATCCTCCAAAGCTAGCTAGGAAAACAAAAATCGCCACTGATTCTAAGGGCAACCACAAAGCATTGTATAGCTATGTCAGGAATCTCAACGGCAACACCCAGATCTGCACTGAGTTACAGCACAATGGCACGAAAATTACAGAACCAACTGATATTGCCAACATCCTGGCAGATAGGTTCAGTGCTAACTTTACCCCCCTCTCACCTCCTAAAAGGCCCTTATCTATACAGGATGAATGCAGAGTCCCTATAATCACATCTATGCAGATAAAAGCTGCACTCTCTAAAAAGTACAGTTGTGTACACTTACCATAAATGTAGATATTCGAGTTCATTCACTGTTGCAGTCATCACATTTGGGTTATCTGCCTGCAGGTAGCCCTCAGCTGGCCTGAATACCAGAGTCTTCGGATATCTGCGTCGGATGCTGTCTCTTCTTCCATGACGTCAGGTCATCAAGGGGTATAAAAAATGCAGCAGACACCATTACATCAGTTTTTCTTGCCCCAGATGTCAGGTGTCCCCACAATGGGAAGCAATTATATGTTATGATACACCTCCAACAAAAAGCAAATACACCAGAAAAACTAAATATACCAAACAAGAAGGAAAGGTAGAGCCAAGAGAAGTCAGGGGTTGGAGGGAGAGTAACCAGGACTGCAACACTGAATACACTCGAACATCTACATTTATGGTAAGTGTACACAACTGTACTATGTTCTTCGTGTTTCACTGTTGCAGTCATCACATCTGTGTCAATTCCCAAAAGTAAGGAAGGCAGGAGGAAGTTAAAAGAGCATTAGGGCCAGCTATTAAGCCTTGCAAGACTGCAGTGGCAAAACCAGTTCTGGATTTAGAAAAAATAGGCATGTGGTAATGCTTGGTGAAGGTATGTACATAGCTCCAGGTAGCAGCTTCTAGGATGTCTCTGATACGGACTCCTCTGAGAAAGGCTGCCGAGGTAGATGCAGCCCTGGTGGAATGCGATCTTATCCCCTTGTGGGGTAGGTTTTCCATGGTGCTTGTAACAGAAATGAATGCAATGGGCTATCCATTTGGAAATGGCTTGCTTTCAAATGGCCTTCCCCTCTGCCCCTTCAGCAAAGACAACTAGCAGCTGTTCAGATTTTGAGAGGCTTAGTCCTGTCCAAATAAAATCCAAGTTGCCTGTGCATGTCCAGAGAGTGCAGTACACATTCCCCTTTGTTTAGTGGATTAGGGAAAAAAGTAGGCAAATGAATGGACTGATTTAGGGCCACACTAGACACCACCTTGGGCATAAAGGAAGGATTGGTCCTGTGGGAAACCCTGTCCACATGGAAGATAATGAAGCATTCCTCTGCCATGTGGGACTGTAACTCAGACACTCTTCTTGCTGAAATGATGGCTAGAAGGAAGGAATTTCAACTCTGCTGTAGCAGCTGGCTCAAGGGGGGGAGCTTTTCCAATACAAAGTTAAAGTCCCAGGCTGGAGTGGGAGCTTTCCTGGGAGGGGGTCTTAAATTTTTAGCCCCTCTAAGGAATTGTTTTAGCAAGGGGTGAGAGAAGAGGGGCGGCTCAGTATTACAATGTGCTGAAATTGCAGAGGCATGAATTTTAATTGACGAGAAGTATAGGCCCTTGTGGAGCACTTCTGTTAAGTATTCTAGAATATGAGGTAAGCTGGGCACCGTTGTGCCAATCCCCTGAGCCTGGCTCCAGGAACAGTATCTTTTCCACTTTTCAGCATAGGATTTTCTAGTACTAGGCCTCCTTGCCTCCAGAATGACATCTAGCACCTGCTTACTGAGGGATGCTAGAGGAGATCTCAAGGAATTAGCCAGGCTGCAAGGTTCAGGGTTTGAAGCTGAGGGTGCAGAATCTGGCCTGCCTGCTGGGACAGCAGGGAAGGGGTATGAGGCAGGTTCCATGGTTGCAGCAGTGTCATACTGCACAAGAGGGGGTACCAGTGCTGGCGTGGCCAGTCTGGTGCAATCAGTATTGTCCTTGGCTTGTCCTGTTTGATCTTTAGTAGAACCTTCGAGAGGAGAGGCAGAGGAGGAAAGGCATAAACCGAGAGGCTTTCCAAGGTAAAGGACAGGGCATCCACTTTCCAAGCTTGACTGTGGGGAGTTCCTGTGTAGAATTTGTCCAATTGGCAGTTCTGAGGGGAGGCAAACAGGTCTACCTCTGGAGTTCCCTATTGGTTCCTCAAGAGGTTGAATATTTTTGGTTCTAGTTTCCATTCGTATGGGTCCATGAGATTTCTGCTCAAGTCATCTGCCAGTGAATTCAGCTTGCCTGGCAATAATTAAGCTTGTAGGTGCACTTGGTAGCTCAAGGCTGTGTACCACAGAGCCATAGCTAGTCTGCAGAGAGGGTACAAGTGGGTTCTCCCCACTTGTTTATGCACCACATAACTGTGGTGTTGTCCTTCTTTACCAATAGTTGTCCTGAAAGAATACGGTCTTTGAAGGCTGTCAGGGCATTCTGTACAGCTAACATTTCTTTTTGATTGATATGGAGGTACATCTGTCTCAGGTTCCATTTGCCCTGAATACAATGCCCTGCCATGTGAGCCCCCCCATGCAAAGTATGATGGGTCTGTTAGGGTTTGTGCGGCAGAGGGTAGAGTGAAAGGGAGCTCCTTGTTGTGGTAGCAGGCCTCTGCCCACCAAAGGAACTCTGTCTTTATACAGGGAATGATAGGAATAATTGATTTGCGGTCCTGAGAATGTTGACACTATAGGCTTTTTAGACATCATTGGCGTTTCCTCATATGCAGTCTTGCATATGGAATTAGAAGAATGCAAGACGCCATAAACCCCAGGGCATGCAGAATTTTCCTTGCAGATAGCTGGGGTTTTGTGGCCAATAGTTTGAAGTAGGTTGCCAAATAAACTTGTTTCTCTGGAGTGAGGAATGCCACCTGGGAAGTTGTGTTCAAGCTTGCTCCCAGGAATACAATCTGTTGACAGGGTACTAGGTGAGATTTCTTTTTGTTTATGGTGTACCCCAGTGAGGTTAGAAGTTACTTTACGAATGCCAGTTGTTGTAATAGCAAGTCCTATCTTTCTGCCTGAATCGGACAATCGTCCAAGTATGAGTATATTTGAATATTTCCCTGCCTGCAAAATGCAATGGCTGGAGCTCGACACTTAGTGAATACCCTGGGAGCAGTAGATAAGCCAGAGGAAAGTGGAGAGAACTGACAGTGCATGGAGCCAGCCCTGAAGCGTAAGTATTTCCTGCAAGATTCCTTTAATGGAATGTGCAGGTAAGCTTCCTTTAAGTCTAAGGCTGCCAGCCAGGTATCCTTGGCTAGCATATGAAGAAGCTGTTGAAGTGTTAGCATTTTGAATTTTGGAATTACCAGAAAGGTGTTTAGAATACAGAGGTACATGACAGGATGCCAGAAGGTGTCTTTTTTGGGTACCAGGAAAAAAGTCTTGAATAAAAACCTTGTCCTCTTTGTTCTGCTGGGACAGGTTGAATAGCCCTGATACTGAGAAGAGAGGAAACCTGCTGTTGGGCCTCCAACCACTGATTTGGGGGTAGGTCTGGCCAACCGTTTGGGGTTGGTAGTGTGTGGAAGTGGAATCTGTATCCTTGGCAAACTATGTTCAAAACCCATTTGTCCTGGGTAACGAGTTCCCAGTTTTTTGCATGCAGGACGAGCTTTCCTCCTAAGGGAGCAGGTAGTTGAGCAGGGCTTTGAAGGGTTAAGGTTAAGTCATTGCGCCGTTTTTC
The DNA here is from genome assembly GCF_019279795.1 of Protopterus annectens. Classification (NCBI taxonomy): domain Eukaryota; kingdom Metazoa; phylum Chordata; order Ceratodontiformes; family Protopteridae; genus Protopterus; species Protopterus annectens. The sequence continues at coordinate 966,638,736 of NC_056728.1, forward strand.
CAAAGGGGGAGTGGCTTACTACTCCCTGCTTTAGAAGTGGGAGCCCCCCACTGCTTAGGTCTGTGCATAGCCTGAGACTGTAACCTAGGTGGTCTGCTGTTTCTGGGTTTGGAATGAGAACGCCTGGAAGAGACTGGAAAGGACCAATGTTTTGAAGGCCAATGCATAATAAATCTGGGAATCTGTACTTGTAGGAAATCTTTAACAGTTTGCATAGATTTAGCTTTTTTTCTCCATCCTTTTTAGGATGACTTCTGCTTTGTTGCCAAAAAGGCTGTCTTGGTTTAAGGGAGCATCCAGTAATTTAGCTTTAACATGATCTGACAAGTTTTGTTCCTTAAGCCAAACATGCCTTCTAAGTACAGACCCAGTGACAGCAGCCCTGCAAGATGCTTCTAAAGCATCAAAACCACAATGCAAAGTATGCTTACCAACTTGTTCTGCAGAATGCATTAAATCCTGCAATTCTTTGTGTTCAGCACAGTCTGGAATGAAAATAATTTTCTGTTTAAGTAGTCCCATAATATGCTGCTGATACTTTAACATATGAAACTGGCAATTTAAAGCCCTAATGGCCAAAGTAGCAGAAGTGTATACCTTCTTACCCCATCTGTCTAGGGCTCTAGAAACTCTATCAGAAGGGGTAGAATTTTTGGCAGTGTTCCTTGGGAAATGGTCTCTGGATCCGCAGAAGGATTCTTGAAGAGGAACTCGTGAAAGACAGGTAAGTTGTAACTGTCAGGTTTTCTGGGAGCTGGAGGTAAAGTGTCTGGAGTAAGGCAAGATTCCAAGAAAGCATCATCTACAATGTCCAGAACAGGAGGGACAGCTAAAGGCCTGTGTTGGGGCAGGAGTAAGAATTCCCCAAATCTCTTTTTGGACTCAAGAGTAATCCTGGATTTCCAGCGGAAATGCTCCCTAAGAGTATGCAAGGTTTCACCGAAAGCAGAGGGAATGGAATCCTCTGCATCAGAATCCTCATAAGAAGATAAGGGAAAATCCTGGTAAATCCTGGTAATCAGAAAGAGCAGAAATATCAGATTCCTGATCAGAAGAATCAGTAAGAAATTCAGTTCAAGGTCTCTCAGGAGGGGGAAGGTTGGCTTCCCCTAATTAAGGCAACAAGGTCTTCAGCCATTCTAAGCATTTGTTTTTGAGGCATATGGACCTGAGCTCGTGGTTTGGTCTGTTTTCTAGGCGTAGTACGAGTTTTAGGCCTGAGGGATTCGGAACTTCTGAATGGAAACGATGACATCGGTTTAAAATGCAAGTCTGCAGACCTGAATATGCCCTTAGAAGCCAGTGCCTGCACAGCGGCTCCGGACCCATCCAAGGTAGAGACATCAACAGGTTCCATAGTCGAAGAAGCATCTCACGGCATACCGGGCTCTGAATGGGTCTCAGTAGAGGCCTGCAAATCTGAAGTAGCAGGTATCAGGGGCTGCGAAAGAACCTCATTGAGTACCGGCGGACTGGCGACTAGCTTAACGGAAGTGTCGTCGGCAGTTTTGGACCTATGCGGTCTCTGTCTTTAGCCTTACGTTTTTTCGGAAGATTGGTAGTCAGATGGCTTAACAAAGCCATTTCGGAGTACTGAGACCGAGAACGAAAGTAATTGGCTGCAAAAATAGCTCGACGACGAATAGTTCGGGGATTGAACAAGGTACAAAACCAACAGCGAGGGACATCTTGTCCTGGGCCTAAACAGGGGATGCAGTACGAATGAAAATCTCTGAGATATTTGCTTTCCACAGGTGAGATAATTGTTAACTTTTTCTGACATCGGTTGGAGCAAGAAAAAGGATCCCCAATGGGGTACTTATCTTTTTTGAAGACTTTGGATCTGAAACTTGAAAACGAAAATTTCAGGAGTCGGCCGACCGGCACTTGAGAACTGCTTTTACTTCAGGCACCACACGGCAAGAAAGACTGGTGTAATGGCATCGGCTGCACGTTTTATACCCCTGACGACCTGACGTCATGGAAGAAGAGATAGCATCTGACTCAGAAATCCGAAGACTCTGGTATTCAGGCCGGCTGAGGGCTACCTGCAGGCAGATAACCCAAATGTGATGACTGCAACAGTGAAACACGAAGAACATCCAAAAACACAGCATCCATGGGACCAGACAACATTCCAAGCTGTGTTTTACACAAACTTCAGAACAAACTGGCTCCCCACCTAAGCACCATGTTCATAGTCTCGCGTCAGGCTTTGTGCCCACTGAATGGTGCACAGCAACAGTTACCCCACTCCACAAAGGGGGAGCCACCACTGATCCTGGGAACTATCGCCCTATTAGCCTGACAAGCCTGGTCTGCAAAGCCATGGAATATATCATCATGGAACTCGTAAACAAAGACATTGGAAACCTCCAAGCTCTGGACCCCACCCAGTTCAGGTTTGTGAAAGGCAGATCATGCCGTCTGAACCTGATCGACTTCTTTGAGGCAGTCACCAAGGCCACAGCCGATCTTGACCTCGCCAAGGCTTTTGACACCATCCCACATTCAGGAATTATAGCTAAACTCACTAAACTAGGTATAAATACCTACGTCAAAAGATGGGTTGCCAATTGGCTCACTGACAGAACCCACACTGTAAAAGTTGCACACTCCAAATATGACTTCAAACCAGTGACAAGTGGTGTACCACAGGATTCAGTCCTGGGACCTCTCCTGTTTGGTATTTACTTCTCTGAAGTACAGGCTAACACAAAAGGCCTCTGGTTAATGAAGTTCACAGATGACTGCAAACTAGGAGCCATAGTAGAGTCCCCAATGATGTGGACATCCTACAGAAGGGCCTCACTGAGACAGATGCCTGGTGTCAGAGACATGGTCTCAAGCTCAATGCCTAAAAGTGCATTGTCATCCCCTTTGGTAAAAACTATGTACCCATGAACTACCACATAAATGGCAGTCTACTTAACGCCGAATGTGTGATAGGAGACCTTGGGACCCAGGTAAACAGTAGTCTCTCCTTTGATAATCATATCGCCACAGTAGTCAGGAAATCCCTCTACTCGGCACTCAAACCCATTATAGAGTACAACGCCTCTTTTGGAATGTACCTCACAAGACATCTATAGCAGCTGGAAAGGCCACAGGAGTACCTCACAAACAGGATTACCGACCTCAAACAGATGCCCAACACTGACTGTCTCAAAAAACTCCAGCTTTACTCTGTAGCATATAGTCTACTCCGAGGCCATCTCTGTCTAACATATAAAGCTACGTTAAACCCAGAGCTGTTGGACACGCTACACCTAAAGACATCCTAATCCTTCCGAGCTACATGCTCTAGGGACCTAAACCTTGTCACCACAAAAAAACAAGACATGCTGGAGGGATAGATTCCTGTCCCAGAGACTTCCTATACTCTGGAACAAGCTACCTATCTATGTCAAGCAAAGTTCCTCACTAGCACTCTTCAAGAAAAATCTTGATGAGTGGATGGGAAATAGGAAATACACCTCGGGGTTCACTTCTGTGGCTCTGCTCGACAGGGGCACAGGAAATTAACTTTCTTGGTTGGCGTAAGCCAGGGAACCTTGTTGACTAGGCTTACTTAGGCCCTTGGGTCGATAGCCTAGTACCTACCTATGAACCTATTGAAATTTTTGCCATGTTATTAAGGAATGATCCAAACATAAAAGGTGAAGAAATACACAGTCATTATACCTTTAAGAGAATGTTATTCGCAGATGAAATATTACTAACTTTATCTAATTCTAAAACAACTCAAAACGAGTTAGATCTATTAATAATGAAGTTTCATTCAATCTCTGGCTTACCCTTTAATAAAACAAAAATCAAAATTCTTGTTTTTTTTTAAATAAAGAGGAAAAAATACAAGCAGGCAAAAATCATATTATTGGCAACAAAGTACCTAATTTTGATTATTTAGGCATTATTTTATGCACCACTACTGAAGAAACAATAAACACAAATTATAATACATTATAAAAATAACTGAAATCCATACAGAAATGTGGAATAAATTGTCTATAACCTTTGAGGACAGATTACAACTAATTAAAATGATACTTTTACCGAAGATATTATACATCTTACAAGCCATATCTATGATCCCAAAGAGAACATTTCTTAAAAACAAACTGTTTATTAAAATTTTTAAGGTTTCCACATAAAAACAGAATAGCTTTAACTATCATATTAGACCTTGGGAACACAGAGGAATTAAATTTCCTGATAAACATATATCAAGGCCTTTACAATTAGAACTATTATAAACTGGGCCAACCCCAGTTACACTAAGTGCTTACATTTAACGACATTACAAGTCATACTTTAGTTAACATTCCACTATTCAATCAATGTAATAAGTTATGATATGCCCTATATTTTAGTACACAATATAATATATCAAAACCTACAAAATTAAATTCCATTCATTTACATTCAGGAAATTTATTTACAAGAAAATAGAAATCAAGCTTTGGTATGAGACACTGATACCCATCAGTATTACAAAAAAAAATTACTGATAAATTGCACAGAAACAGTTTAAATATCTGGGAATCTAAAAACTTCATATTTTGGTAACATAGCATGAATGAACATAAGGTACTAGACAGACAAGGCATTGTAATGCAATTTAAACCATCACAAGACTGGCTACTTCTACAAAGTGTTCTGTCATACTCCCATGAATTATGCAGAATAATTAATAGTTCTTCTTTTAAAGGAAAACCAAAGTTTGTCATCTATTTATATGAAATTGTTTATAACAATTTCAACTTGAATAACATCACCTCAGGTCTGTATAAAATATCATTAACATATAAAACAAAACCGCAAGAAAAATATTAGAATTATATTACTAAAGGGCATTCCTTATCTTTAACTACAGAAATTAAAAATAATCTCTTGCTTTCTGTTAAATTAAACTCTTGGTCACAACACTGGAGAATGTATACCTGGAAATTTCTCTATAGAACATTCCCCACACCAAATAAAATAGCCAAGTTTAGTACTACCAGCAATGTTTTATGTTGGAGATGTTCTCAAGCATGCAGGGCGGACTGAATACATATTTGTTTATGAGTGCACTAGTATAAAATAATTCGGGAATGATATTCATTTTTTACAAGCTCTATTAACAGATTTGTTTACATTATCTAAAGCTTTAGTGCTACTAAATATACATGAAGGTCTTCATTTGAATAGGGATAATCTTTATTGTGGACCATTCTAGCAGTTGCTAGAAAGTGCATAATGAGGAAATCGAATTCTACTTCACCACAGTCCATGGAATAATTGCCATCTTTAATGAAAGGCACAGCACAGAAAGAGATCAAGATTAACGAACTGAGAATCTATCCCAACAAGTTAACAAATAATTCTTGGAGAAAGGTACTAAATCTTATTGAAAATCTACAATTGGACTGTGCCTCTCTCTTATTACTGTAAATACTTTACTTGAATCAAACTGGTTTCATTTATTCATTCTTCTGGCAGGCCAAATGTAAACAGTGTATATAGTTATTCATGTATTAGAATTTAGATTATGTTGTATCTGCAATATTTTTGTTTGAAAATAAAAATTACTTTTGTAAACAAAAAAGAAATCTCTGGGCATACATGTTTGAGGATGTGCATGTCTCCCAGTTTATGGATAGATAAAAAGAAACTTGTTATGAATGTGCAACACTGCATGATACAGTGTGTGAAACACTTGCAACTTGAGATGGTCTTGAAAGTCATACTAATACTGACTCTGATGTTAAAAAACAAGTTATTTTCTGATGCAGCAAGATTATCCGTTTTATTTTCCTTACCTGAAATTCACAAGGGAACTTTGCCTCCATCATGGAGGCCTATGGCCTCAGGAGAAATAGGTTCCCCAACAGAAATGACTGGTTTAGTTGTAATTGACTGTAAACCTGGATTATCATTATATTCCTACATAAAAAATACTGAACATCTGGAAAAAAAATAGCAAATTTAAAATGTCAGGAAAGAATGTGTTGGTTCACTTACAGATGTAGATCATTTATATGGCAACATTACGCACAAAGAAAATTTGGAAGTTTTAGAAGTTTATTAGGAGCTGGCCCTTTTGATACGTTTTTGCTTAAATATTTTTTTTATTTAATAAAATAATTTACCATCAGAAAATAATTACTACCACGGGGGCTTCTTTTATCCCTACATATGCTAACCTTACTGTAGCTCTACTGGAACAAGAATACATTAATAAATATTATAATTACAAGAAATTTGTGATGAAATGTTTGTTATACAGATGTGCTGAGTGATGCATGTAAGCCTGTAAGCTATGCTTCCAGCATACATTTACTGTATTTCAAGGTTTGTACAGAGAATGTGCTTCTCACTCCATTAGGTTTGAAGTCAGTATACTTAGACTTTACAGCCAGGTTGCCCACGCAGTTAGCAAAGTACACAGTTATGCTGACTACAATGTTCGTTTATAATTTCACAGTAAATTTATTTACTTATTTATTGCATTTGTAACCGGGAAAGTCCACTGGGTCTGGAAAGAGCCCATTTTCAGTGGAGGCCCAGGGAGAAAAGCTCCACAATAATTACACGCAAAAAGAATATTAATATGTATAACAAAGAATTCTGAGTAATACTATTACATTGAAAGAAAAATCATAAAACAACAATGAAGATAATTACTGTCATGGAAAAATAGAAGTAATAAATGGCATATATTCGAATTTACATGAGTGCACTATATCTGCAATGTTCAATGCAGTGGGGATGTTAAGTACAGTAAGAACAGGAGACTGAAGGGCTAAGGAGGGCAAAAGTTACTCTAGATTGGCAGGCAAGGGAGTAAGTGGGCAGAGTGAAGGGAAGAAAATAATAGTAACAGATTAGTTAAGATTTGTAACACCAGGGGGAGAAGTCAGGAGTTGGGGTTGTGTGTTGGAGTATAGAAGCATAACCAGCGAGAGAAAAGATGTAGTTTGAGGGATTTTTTTTTAAAGGAGGCAAGATTGCGGTTAGTTCTGAGTGAAGGGGAGAAAAGATTATTCCATGCCTTAGAGACCGTATAGGAATACAACATTTGGCCGGCTGAGAGCTTAGGTTTCTCTATGGAGAGAAGATTTTGTTTTCATACATAAGGTGTTGGTTAGGATGGCGCATGGTCAGTATGGAGGAGAGGGAAGGACAGGTTTCTGGGCAGTAGATAAGCTTATGGGCTGTAGTTAATTGCAGAAAAGTGAGTAAGGGAATTCTAGCCAATTTAGTTGATGCAGAGAGGAACAATGATTGGTAGAAAACTTTGCATTTGTAGCAAATTTAGTGACTTTGTTGCGAGTCTAGTTTTGTTCTCAAGCAGGACTATAGATTGCGAATGCGTTTAGCTTATTTGGAGTCCTAAATAAGCGGGAATGTTTCACCTTACTGTTTTGGCTTGTTACGCGTATCTGTTTTGATATAATGGTGTACTAATTACGTGGGACGGTTTTTTGCTCTTTCTGCTTGTACAGGAATGTTGTACATGTAAATGCGAATGCATTGTATCTTTTAGGGAGTGCTGGCTCCTTATGCTGTGTTGTCTCAGCCTGTGCATATCTGTTGTTTATGGAAACGCGAATGCGTACAGCTTTAAAGATTTGCCTTTACACTGATACTGCTCCGATGCCAGTCTTTAAATGTAATTACTTTATGCACATACTATTCCTGTAAACGCGAATGCGTTTAGTGTTGTGACACACTGTTTTGTGTACTATTCTTCTAGTAATACTAAGCATACTTCCTTAAGGGACTGTAAAAAGCTTCTGCTGTCCTGTACATGTAATTTGCTCATGAGTATAACTGTTTTATTCTGACTTGGGTGTGACCTGCATCCACGATAGCCTCTACACTGTTAGCTACGCACATAAGTAAGAAATTGTTCTGTTTACCATTGTATGCATATTTTCTAAGTGTTTAAACCCCTAATATGTAATGTTGCTCTGCTTACTAGTTGAATAACCTGCATTTTTTACTCATTTTGACTTTGTATTGCATCCCTGAATGCTAATATTTTATTATAACATTATATTTTTCTCCTCTTTCCCTCCTGTACCAGCTATCTCCTCAAAGCGACCCTGTGTTGTTGCCTGGGTTGCATTCCCTCTATTATCTCCATTAGGGTGCTCTCTGCATAATAACCTCGGACTCGTTCAGGACACTGTCTTCTCCTGCCACCCTCTACCTCAAGATTACAAGAAAGTATGTCTACCTAGTCATGCTGTATTAAGTTTTAACCAACTGTACCTGCTAAGCTATTAGATTGCCACTACCTAAGCAGCCAGCAGCTACCCTTTCCCCTTATTCCTTCATTACCACCTCACACACTCCTTGGATAGCTACATAGATTATCCTCTCTCTCCCATTTGTATAGCTCTCACCTGGAAGCTGCCCTGTATGCTTTTTGCACTTCCACAGTTGCCCACTAGATGTCACCCTTTCCTCGTCTCTATCTGGGATACTAGTATTCTTTTCTACACTACACTTTTATTCTCACCTTCTTACCCTAAACCCTTTCCTCCTTCTAATACCCTGTCTTATCCTCTCCTCCTAGGCTACCTTCTCTTGCCTTGACTCTTCTTGCCTTCTCTGATACTTTTCCCCTTCTCCTCTGGTCTACTCTGTGTGCCCCGCTCCGCTCCCCACCCTACCCCCAGGGTTCCTACATTTACCTAGACTCTGGACACACCTCCTACTTTTCCACCCTATCACACTCACAGCCTCAGAGATTGTAAACCACCTACAACATACACAACTACTATTACCAACCCCACCCCTCTCTAACTAACACAGCTACAATATCACAGCCCCTACCACACGCCCTACATCCCCACAGTACCTCCAGCTTCAACAAACCAGTAAACCACACTGACTCAGAACTATTTTATCACAACTTCTACTATGCTCCAGTCACAACTGAAATTACCTATCTCCTTCTTATTATTATTCTTTCTCATAACTACCTACTTCCTAACCTCCTATGAACACTCCATAACGGTTTCTTTCTCACTTCCCTCACAACATACCAGTACACCTGTAACATCCCCACCTCCATCCACCTTACATACCTCCTCACAATCTATATACCTACTTCCCAAATACCATAGGCTATTACACTGCAAACTACTAAAAACTAAAACTAAGAAAATATTCAACACATTCCTAAAACATAAACTTGAAAACTATTTTACTTTACTCCATCTACTACAAGATGGTGACATTCACCCCAACCCAGGCCCTCAAACTACTACCACCAAAACACACAGAAATCACTCCAAACCCTTCTCTCCCTCATCCATTACATCCTCTAACTTATTATCACTAGCCCACCTCAACATACGTAGTATCTGCAACAAAATTAGTCAACTCCATGCCCTATTAGAAGTACACAACTTTGATATTCTATGCTTAACAGAAACTTGGCTAAAACCCTCTATTAAAGATATTGAAATTACCCCACCTGGATATAACATTCTTAGACTTGATCGTACCTCCAGAAAAGGAGGTGGAGTAGCTATTCTATATAAAACAAAACTAAAGCTTACTCTTCTAGATCTCACCCTTAACCAAAATAATAATGCCGAAATAATTTGTTCCAAAATTCAAATTAACACTTCTAAAACAATAAACATCATTTGTGCATACCTCCCCCCTGGAAATAACATCCCCACTTTAGAACAACTTCTTGAACAACTCTCTATAGACCTCCCTCAAGAAACACTATTCCTTGGGGACTTTAACATTGATTGGAAATCTTGTAACAATGCTAACCCCACTTCCCATATAAATCTTTTTGGTTTCAAACAACTAATTGATAGTCCCACTAGAATAAATAATAAGAGCAAAAAAGAAACCACCTTAGACTGGATTCTTACAAACTCCCCCCTACAAAACTACCAAACTGGCATCCTTCCTGATGACCTTAGCGATCACTCCCTTACCTATGTCATTAGAGCCAAAACTAATCTAAACTTACCTACCTCTCATAAAACAATATTTTCAAAAAAACAATTTAATCCTGAAAAATTTCTAACAGAACTCTCACAATACAACTGGACCCCTCTAAAACATCTCTCACTCAACAATGCTGTTGAACATTTTAACTCAGCATTCCTTGCTATCTTAAATCAACATGCCCCAAGTCGTACCATTAGAACAAAGACCAAAACAGCACCCTGGCTAACCTCTAATACCAAACAAAAATTATACTTAGAAATAAATCTTGGAAAAAATGGCGTTCCTCCAGAAACCCAACCGATCATCAAACCTTTAAACAACTCAGAAACAATACCAAAAAAGCTATCCTTTCAGATAAAAAGAATTATTACTTTGAACTTCAGCAATCAACCAAAAAAGAACCAAAAAAGTTCTGGTCTACTATCAATAATCTACTTACCCCAGGCAAAGTAGTTACACCCAACCCACAAAACTTAGACCCAGATAACCCCTCTTTAATAGCCAATAACTTCAATACCTTCTTTACTACTTCCATACAAAGTCTAGCTAGTCACTTATCTCCTGATTCTTCCCAACTGCTCTTAAATAACATCGACAACTCCCTTCCTCCCCTGCAACTTCAACCCATACCCACCTCCTACATACAATCTCTTTTACAAAAACTTAAACCCACTACCCCCTCAGCAGATAACCTTCCTGCTGAATTTCTTCAAGTAGCAGCTAAAGTAATTGCCTACCCTGTTTCCATCCTCATAAACAGATCCATAAAAGAAAGTACTTTTCCAGCAATCTGGAAGATATCACATATCATATCCCTACACAAAGGAGGCAAATCCACTGACCTTTCCAACTTTCGTCCTATAGCACTATTATCTCCACTAGCTAAAATCATGGAAAAATGTATTCACAAACAACTACTTAACCATCTCCTTCATAACAGCCTACTAGCTAACACTCAACATGGATTTAGACCATCACATAGTACTACCACTGCTCTACTTTCTTTTACCAACACTGTCAACTGTAATCGTAACAACAACAAACTAACCTCTTCTCTTTTCCTAGACCTGTCAAAAGCCTTCGACATGGTCAAACATACACTTCTTCTACACATATTAAAATCCCTTGCTTTGGATTCCTCTTCCTTAACCTGGTTCTCATCCTATCTTGAAAACCGACAACAAGCAGTACTCTGGAAAAATTCTCTATCTACTTTACTACCTATCTCTTTAGGAGTACCACAAGGATCTATACTAGGCCCACTCTTATTCTCTATCTTTATTAATGACCACCAATCTTCTATCCAAAACACTACATGTATACAATATGCAGATGATTCTACCATTATTTGCACAGCCTCCACTGAATCTGAACTCCAGTCACTCACACAATCTACCTTTTCTACCGTCGAACACTGGTTCTCAAAAAGATGTCTCCTCCTCAATCCCAAGAAAACAAAACTACTACTTTTCTCACCTACCCTCAAATCTTCTCAGCTAAACTTCTCTATTACTGCAAGTGATAATTCCCTCATCTCCCCAGACTCTACAACTAAACTGCTTGGTGTTACTATTGACAATAATCTTAACTATGATTACCACATCAATAACACTATAAAAGCAGTTAATAAAAAAATTGGTTCACTGTACAGAATCAAACCCTACCTTACACCAGAAGCAAGGACCACCTTAGCACAATCACATCTTATCTCTACCCTAATGTATGCCTCCTCTATTTACACTAATCTCTCCAAAAACAACCTGAGGAAACTTACTACATCCTACCACAATATAGCTCGCTTTGCCACAGGAACCCAGTATAGAACTCACCACCGTCTAAACTTAAAACATTTACACTGGTTAGAACTTCCTAACAAGATCATATATCAACAACTCTTAATAACACACAACATTCTATATCAACCATCAAAAACACCTGCTCTGAGTAACCTCTTGATCCCCTACAATAACTTGAAACAGCTGCGCTCCGCTGAAAAGCTACAAGTTAACACAACACGAATTACTAATTCTGCAGGTAGCTGCCTTTTTTCAAACTCAGTAGGCAAAATATGGAATAACCTCCCCTCACACATTACCTCTATAGGCTCCTTTGATCTTTTTAAAAAACAACTTCTTCTACATCTTAACAACTTCTGGCTCTGCTCTTGTACCAATCCAGACTAATCAACTTTCTACTATCATATTTCCTTACTTCAAAACTGCAATCTTTCTCTGTGATCACAAACGACTTAATGACTGAACAGTTTCTACTGTTCTCAAAAAAAAACAAACATATTTTTTTGTTTTTTTCCTTTACAAGTTTGTATATGCACTAATATGTATGAAATGACCTGAAGGGAGTGTAGTTTTAAAAAGAATTAATGCCTTTCTCAATACGTAGATAGCACTATATGTTTTCTATTATTTGATCTAGACTAATAAGAATGCATGGTTGCTCATTGTCTATGTCACTGACATTTATTGTAAATGTTTAATTTCTATAACCTTGTTTTAATCTGTGGAGCTTTTCTCCCCGGGCCTCCACTGAAAATGGAAATTATCCAGCTGGACTAGCCCGGTCAACAAATGTAAAATAAATAAATAAAATAAATAAATAAAGTGTTGGAAGCAGGAAGGATGAGGCAAGAGCCTTTTTTGCAGAAAGGCTAAGAAAATAGTTGTGTCTATACAGGGCAACTAGTTTTTGATGTTTTTTTTTTTATATTGTTGTAGATGTGAAGGTCAAAAGCTAATAGTCATCGATGATGACACCTAGCAATTTTGTACTAGGGACAACTTCAATGATGGTTCTGTTTTGGGAGCAAACTGAGAATAGTGACTTGTCAACAGGGCTGGATTTTGTGGGAGTAAATATTAAACGTTTTGTTTTATTGGGGATGAGGGCAAGATGGTTCTAGGACATCCAGGTTTCAGTGGAAGTAAATGCTTTCTGGGCAAGATGCTGCAGTGCAGTGGCAGATTTTGAAGAGCAGATGATGGTTGAGTCATCTGCATACTGGATAACAGTACTGTGGGTGAGAGAGGAATGGAAGTCGTTGACAAATATGCTGAAAAACAGGGGTCTCAGTATTGAACCTTGGGGGATGCTTGCCTTTGCAGTTATAAAAGGGGAGGAAGAGTGTTGTCATTTAGTGGATTGCTGCCTGTTACTGCGATAGTAAACCATTGTAGGGTGGGGAGAGAAACACTGAGGTTAGAGAGTTTAGTAAGCAAAAGGGAATGGGAGATGGTGTTGAATGCTTTTGACAAATCTAGGAAGAGTGCTGAGACTAGGGAGCCAGCATCTTGAGCTCTATTTACTGTGTCCATGAAAGAAATAAGGGCAGTGTTAGTACTATGTCCAGGCCTATGTTGAGTGGGGGAGAGGATTTGGAGTTCTATCAGATGACTGAGGAGCTGATTGTGAATACATTTCTCAAGTATTTTGGAGATTGGGGAGAGAATGGCATTAGGACGGAAGTATGAGATGTCAGATTTGTTGCCGCCTTTATGAAGTGGAAGGATAAACACTTTTTTTTCCAGATATCAGATATGCAGGACTCCTGAATTGACCTGTTGAGGAGGATACAGACAGGATAGGCAATGTAGGAGCGCTGAGAGTTGTAAGTATTCTGCAGGTAAGTTATCTGGGCATTAGCACAGGGTTTAAGTTTGTGAAGAAGTTTTTTGATGGTAGAGGTGGGTATGGGTGTTATTGTGAAAACAGGTAAAGGATTTGAAATGGGAATGTACAGATGGAGTTCCTGGTGGGTCAGTTAAAATGTGTGGAAGTCAGTAGTGAGTTTTTTGATGCTGTCAATGAAATATGTGTTAAAGAGGGAGGCTATCTCAGAGGGTGTTATTTTATGGATTAGGACATGGATTGCTGTTAGTTCCAGGGTGAAGAAGGGAGTTGATTGCCCCCCCCTAGAAATTCTTGGGGTTTAGTCTGTGTTGGTCTTGATTAGCCTGGAAGTATTTTTTTTTTTTTTTTGATAACTACGCATTTAGCCTGATTGCGAAGTCGTTTACATTGAGTGAGGTTAGACAGTGTTTTTTTTTTTTTTTTGCCAGACTTTCCAGGCTTTGTCCCTGAAAGACATGACTTGCTTTGTGGATTTAGTAAGCCAAACAGCATGTTTTGCCTTAGTCCTTTTTTGCAGGAACAGGACAAGACTATTTAAGATCCTAAGAAATGTAGAGTTGAAGAATTCTACAGCTTCATTGAGTGGGAGAACGTTTAGTGGGCTCCAGTTAGTGTTCTGCAGGATGTCACTCAAGATATTTGGGGAGAAATGGGATAGATCTCTGATGTATCAATATTGGTGCAAGTTTGGTATGGAGGTGGACTTGTGTATAATGAATGCTGGGGAGTGATCACTTATAACATTTTGGGAGAGTCCCTGAGGAGGTGATTTTTTTCTGTGTCAGACACCAAAATCTGAATCCAAAATTGAGCCATTGCTTTACTTACTGTTGGGTCTAGTGATGTGAGAGATTAGCTGCGTATAGATGTAAAGGTTAATATCGGAAGAGGGACTGTTATTAGAAATATCTAGCCAGTTAATATTAACATCGCCTAGGATGATGGTTTAATTTTTTATATTGTTGGTTGCCCATGCAAGAATTTCTTCAAGAATAGGATTATTATTACCAGGGGGGATATATATGACTATGACACAAAGGTTTTTACAATCATTAAGTTTTAGTAAGGTAACAAGCAGCTCTGCAGTGGAGAAATGGGGAATTGGTTTGGAATATGGGATAACTGTGTAGGTGCTTGAGAATAACAAGGCTATGCCTCCACCTTTTTTATGCAGTCTATCAGTTCTGAGGCAGGAGTAGTTGGGGGTAGAAATTCAGAATCTTTGATATATGGTTTTAGCCAGGTTTCGGTGATAGCTGCAAAGTCTGGTTTATGTTGACATAGCCATGTGTGCAGTTGGGGAATTTTGTTTCTAATGCTTTGGGGATTAATTGTGGTAAAGTTTGGGAATTTTGTGGAGTTAGGGGAATTATGAGAGAGGGAGGAGAAGAGTCAGGGGTAGGATGTATGTCACCACAAAGGAGTAGGTTACTAAGAACAGGGAAAGTGGTAGGTAGGGGGTTTCCTTTTTAGGTAGTGGAAATATTTGAGGTTGCATTTGTAAGGATGGTTGTGGTGTTGGGAGAGGGTGATGAGTTTTTTTTTGCAGTATTAAATTTGTACTATAGAGAGTGGAGCAGATGGCAGAGTAGCTGGGGAGGGTGTGTATGCGGGTTGCTGTGGAAGGGGATGGTGTGGGAGGTATGCAATTTGTGTGAAAGGATGATAGCCTTAGAATGAGAGAGAGGTAGACAGATGTAAAAAGAAAGATATAGTATAGAAGGAGAGAGAGGTAGACAGATGTAAAAAGAAAGATATAGTATATAAGGGATACAGCTATATAATGTTGAATGACAAAGTTTGGATGAGGACTGTGGTGTGGGAGGGGGATGGAAGAAGTATAGTAGGATCAGAAGAGAGGAAAGGTAAAGATGTGACTAACTGTGCTAGGTTATGGGGAGGGCAGTTGTAAGGGGTGGGAGGTGGAAATTAAGGGAAGGGTGTGGAGGTAGCAAGTGAGGAGAACTGGGTAAAAGAAGAGGAGGAGATGGAGTATATGGAGTTAATGAAGATGGGTGCATATGTGGTGGTTGATGAGATGGGAAGGATGAGGGTAGAGGCGGAGGGCTGTGAGTGGAGGATGGATGGGTAGGTGGGATTATGATAGCTATAAAGGTAATTGATGTGGGGGTGAGTGAGAATTGGGGTAGGGGAGCAGAGTGAGCCCAAGCGCAGCAAGGGAAAACAGAGTGGGTTCGCCCAGCTGGAAGAGGCAAGAATGCCAATAAACAAATCAGCCAGGTAGAGCACTAGGATACTTGATACCAGGTTAAGTTGTACTATATTTGGCCGAAATACAATCTTTAGAGGGGAGACGATGAATGTAAATGGATGACTTCACTCCCCTGCTGTTAAGGGCTTTAGTATATGTAAAATACGGGGGAAGGAGTGGATGCCACTTAACTGTATATTTCTTAGTTTGCTATTCTTATTTAGCACATAAAAGATTTTATGCAGTACATAATGGTGTATAACGATGTCTGCTGCCATCTAGTGAATTATGAGGGGAACAACAATTAACCTACCTAAAAAGAAGCTTAAAATAATTGGGAGAGAGAGAGAGAGAGAGCGGGGAATAGAGATGTCCTCGGGGGATCCGCAAGTGTGCAAGCTACTATTTACAACTAGAAAAACTGCACTAAAACAGCTTGTAGCTGTAGGCTGTCATCTACACTGTAGGACTTAACTGTAAGGTTCTTCCAAAAAATTCTGGCTGAAGGTTAGCAGCTAGGTTTGCAGAGAATGCAGCCTGAGCAGATGAGTAGGATGGCAGAGATTGGAGGGCAGTCTGAGTTTAGACTATGTTCATCCAAGGCTGTAAAAGAGAGAGAGAGAGAGAGCAGTGAAATGAATGCAAGTGAAAAAAAAAAAGAGACTAAAGAAAGCTAAGTAAGCAGGGAAAAATGGGGAGGCAAATAAGCACGCAATGGGAAGAGGGGCTTATTAAGATACATTACAGAGAGAGCAAGAAGCTGGAGGGATAGTAGGCCAGGAAGAGGTCCGGGTGGTTACACTAATGTATCAGAACTGAAATGGAGGGGTGGGAAAAATATGCAATAGAGGTCAGAGTGGACCAGAGGAGTGGTGTGGGAATAAGGAGTAAAGAAGGTGGCTTTATGTGGTGTGGGAGATGAATAGGTAGGGGAGAAGTTAGGGGAGATAGATTTGGCAGAGACAAACAGCAGTGAATGAAAACAGACTATAAAATTATCAACAGCAGGAGTATAACAGAAAATAAATACAAGTATGAGGCTAAAATGCAGGCAAGAGTCCACAGATGCAACACTAACAGGTTCATACGTTGGTACTAGGCTATCGGCCCTAGGGCCTATATAAGCCTAGCCATAACATTCTTAGGGACTGGGATTTCTTTAAGTGGAGCATGTCCAACAGCTCAGGGTTTGACATGGCCTTGTATGTTAAGCAGAGATCACCTCTGAGTAGAAGATATGCCACATAGTATAGCTGGAGTTTTGTTTTTTTAGACAGTCAGCATAGGGCATCTGGTTTAGGCCTGTAATTCTTTTAGTGAGGTATTTCTGAGGCCTTTCCAGCTGCTGCAGATGTCTTGTGAGGTACATACCAAACTGGGCGTTGTACTCTATAATGGGTCTAATGAGGGATGAGTACAGTGGGACAATGAAACTCCTTTTTTCTGGATGAAAAGACCTTAGTGAAGAGATGTGCCACATAGAAGGATTTCCTGACTGTTGTGGCGATGTGGTTATCGAAGGTGAGACCACTGTCCACCTGTGTCCCTAAGTCTCTCATCACACTTTCGGTGTTTAGTGTACTGCCACCTATGTGGTAATTCATGGGTACATGTTTTTTCCCAAAGGGGATAACTGTACATTTCTTGGCATTAATGGCTCTGGCACCAAGCATCTGTTTCTGTAAGGCCCTTTTGTAGAATATCCACATCATTTGGGGATTCAATAAAGGCTCCCAGTTTGAAGTCATCTGCGAACTTTGCTAGCCAGAGTCCCTTAGTGTTGGCCTGTACTTCAGGCAATACCCCATATTAACGCGAAACCAGCAAAAAACAGTTTCTGTAGGTTTGTGCGACTTTTAACACAACTTGACTGACTGGATATCACTGCTAAACTCTAACATTACAGGTCTATAACGTAAATAAACAGTTCGCTAGTTAAGTACTCTTGACACAAACAACCATATGTTTTGACTGCTGTCCACGAGTTATTTCTCTGGTTTGTCTGAATGTGTTGAGCACAGCCCTGTTAGCCAGGGCCGGCCTTTGGTCAACTGGTGGCCCTAGGTAAAAGGTCTCCACAGTGCCCCCACACACCACCTTGTGCCTCCATTCTGGTCTACCTACACCATCCAGATTACTGGAAAAGTGACCCTGCTAGAGTGGCACCTATGCCCAAGGCCGGCTATGTTAGCCACGCTTCCAGCATACATTTACTCTGTATTAATGTTTGTAAACAAAATGCGTTGGTCTCCACATTGTATAAAATACGTAAATACATGCGTACACAGCTTGAGTGCTGAATTCATACACACACACACACATATATGTATATATCTTATTTCATGTTACCAAATGAAAATTTATACAGTACTACAAAAGTGGCCACTGATATCTGCTGTCTGCTTGCTACCAGTCTAAAGATATTTAGCCTGGTTTAGTACTGCAATGTGCACATTTGCATAAATATCATATTCCACTACATAACTGGAAATTTCCCATGGGGATGATTGTAGAACAGAATTTTACATGCCATGCCATGTCACACAGAGGTCATGGGGGGCCCCTATATCAATGCGGTACTTGGTACCACAGAAATTATGTTTTCCCTTGAAATATTCTGAATGTATGTCATATGCTCATAATTATGTAAGTAACTTGAATCATTAGGGTATTTAAATGGTGCTCCATGGTATTATTACAGAATGCTGCATAAATTATCACTGATATCAGCTGCCTGTGTGCTACCAGTCAACAGACATAGTTGTTCAGTAATAGATATGCATTGTAGTATAATTATCATATTTCTGTACATATCTCTGGCATTGTACACTTGAACAGGTTGTGATTCAATATGTCACATGCCAAGTGGCCAGAGAGGTCACGAACAGCTCATTACTCCAATGTGGCAGTTGGAACGGCAAAAATTATGATATTTTTTCCTGGAAATATTACGAATGTATTACATATGTTCATAATTATATTAACAATGTTAACCAGATGGTGTTTACTTAGTACTTTATGATACCAAATGAAAGCTTATATAATGCTGCAAAAATTGTCACCAACTCCAGCCATCTGCATGCTACCATTCAGTAGATATCCAAACTTGTTCAGTAATAAAATATGTATAATTAATACAATCATATTTCTGTACATATCCCTGGTAATTGTGCATTTGGACGGCTTGCCGTTCAGTATTTCACATGCCACGTCAACTTAGAGGTCATGAATGGCTCCACAGATAAATGGGATACTTGGTACACAAAAATTATGAGTTTTGGGGATGGAAATTTTATGAAAGTATGGCATATGTTAATAGTTATCAAAAACAAGCCATGAACAACAGAAGGCAGTCAAAGGAGAAAATTTATTTAAAGCGCTTTTCGTCAGCACGTATGAGCTGACTTCTTCAGAAACAAAAGCCACTGGCAACATAACCGTTAAAAAGGCTAAACATCCATTTACGTCATACAATTAATTCAATTAATACAATTTAAAATAATGGGGGTTTTAAAAAACTTTTTAAAGCCCCAAATGACCGTAAGTGATGGCAAACATCTAATCCCTATAAACATATAAACAGCAAAAGTGCATGAGTCAAGTCGACTTATTAATACAAAGTCGGTATAGTAATGTTGCAACATTTAAATAAGTTGTTTTAGCATACAATAATAGTGAAATTTCAACAATTGATAACCCTAGCTGTGTTATACTGTTAGTTCATGGTTCGAAGCTTACATAAGTCATTATATATGAGGTTAAAGCATCAAAGACCCCAAAGTTGTTCTAGATTACATAAAACGTGTTCATAATTAAACACAATTTATAAAAAGTAATTAAAAAATGTATAAATGTTTATATTTAGTATACTTGTAATTATATAGAAGTAAATAGATATAATAATGTATATAATAGTAATAATATATTTAGAAAGAAAACTAACATTTTCAAAACATATATATTGTGTATTTCCATATTTTTGTTGTTTTAGTGTTGTCCATACTATGAACACAATATTTAGATTCCAAATATCAGATCCAACATATTAAAGGTACTCTCAGCTTCCCATAGGGACATAAAATAATTATATGTGTGGTATACCATAATATAAAATACTTAAAAAGTATATGTAGTTCCTAAATAACACATATACTTAATAAAAGTTTTAGTAGATTGAATTGTTTATAGTGGGTTAGACATACCTAATGTCATGAATATCATGATTACTAAATTTATAAATTTATAATAACGTTAACTAAAGATAACAAAAGTTCATAAAGTTATACACAAAAACATATAACCATAAAGAATATGAAGTGACAAAACCTTTATCTCCTCAAACTGTTCAATTTTAATAGACTTCCTATTGAACAAGACCCAGTTAGTCCTGGGAAGCTATATGCATTCAATTTCACCTGCCATTTCAATTCCAATTCCTCCAGTTTCAAATTTCTAGGGCCCCCTCTCGGGTCAATTTTTACATGGTCAATTACCATAAATCTAAAACCATGGTCTGGGTAGGCCGCCGTGTGTTTAGCAAGTGCGTTCTCGAGTTTCCCTTTTCTAATAGCATACAGGTGTTCATACATCCTTTCACGTAGTCTTCTTTCGGTTTTACTGATGTAAAATGCTAGACAGGATGTACACCTGGATAGATAGGTAATGTAGGTAGTGTTACAATCAAATTTGTTCCTTAACTTAAATTTTTGCCCATTCAGGCTGAAAGAATCGCCCTCCTGGACGTGTTTACAATAGTTACAGTTCTGACATTTATACATGCCAGGACATCTCACTGTAGGCATGTCATGCTTTTCTAACAGGGTTTTGATGTTAAACCCTTTCCTGTAAACTATTGTAGGATGGTCTCCTAATTTTTCATATAATTCAGGTTGTATTTTAAACAAGTCCCAATTTTTCTTCAATATAGATGAACACAAGGTGCTTGTTATACTGAAGGTGGTGATAAATTTAACAGTAGATGTACCATTATTAAGTTGGCCACTATTTAGTACGTTACTCACTATCTGGTCACACTGGTTCTTTTCAGCCAAGTTGGCAACATTTTCGTCAATAAGATTTTCAGTGTTAATCCTCAGAAGTGGTAAGTACACATTATTATGTCTTTTATCCATTACCTCCTGAACTATCGGGTCAAGGAAAGTTACTGGGTAACCTCTATGTATAAACATTTTCCATATATAGGCACATTCCTTTATGAAATCCTCATCCAGGCTGACCATTCTGGAGGCTCTTACCAGCTGCCCCTTCACAACAGATTTCTTCTGGTGGTGAGGGTGACAGCTGGTATAGTGGAGGAAAGTGTTAGAATATGTAGATTTTCTAAAGATGTTTGCAGTAAACACATTTAAGTTGTAAATTTTATAATATAAGATAATCAATAAAATCACAGTGGAACGTGTAAGTAAATTGCAGGAACTTAGTGGTGTGATTAAAGTATTCAATAACTTGGTGACTCTCTCTCTCACTACCTTTAAATAAGATAAAAATGTCATCCAGGAACCTTGTATAGAATAAAAAGGACTCGAAGAACACATTGCCTTTAAAGACAAATTCCGATTCCCAATACGCCATTACCAAGTTTGCTACACTTCCCCCACAGGGTGAGCCCATAGCAACACCTATTTTTTTGCAAAAAGAATTCATTGCAGTGGAAAAAGTAATTATTTGTTAGTACCACGTCCAAAAGAACAGATACTAAATCAATTTCCCTAGTAGGGGCTTTATGTTTCTTAAGCATGAGTCCATATAGTTATATCAATAACTTGAAACATAAGGTGATTACATGGTATCGAATGAAAATAAGAAGTTATGTACCTACCATAACGTTCCATGTTAGTTGTCTTCTTCTCGCCTTCTTTCTTGCTGGATGGGTTCGGAGCCGATCCTCGGCTCCGACTCAGCCAATACTAAAGCTCGAGAGCTAATTCCACCGGCTCGAGGCTCCCCTATATCCCACAATGCTAGGCGGTAACTACTCAAATCTCGTTTGATAGCTATACCAAGCAATCCTAGTCTCCATAGAATGGAGTAGGGAAACCCACCTCAAAACAATCTGCGTAAAAGTATGGCAGACCTCAGTAAGGATAAAAGAGGTGGAAGAAAGTACAGTTTTGTACCTACCATAAATGTAGATGTCCGATAGGTATGCATCTGCAGTCATAACATATGGGTTGTCCTGCCTCAGGCAGCCCTTCGGTCGGCCGGATTCCAAAGTCTGGGTCTGGCCTCGGCTGATGTCGCACTTTCCCCGACGTCAGAGCGTCTGGGGTATAAAAGCATCAGCCGACGCCATTTTCCTCAGTTTTTCTTGCCCCAGATGCCAGGTGCCCTCTAGGAAGGCTAAATTTGGATAAATGCAGAAAAATTCCAAACATTTGCAAAAATATACAAGTATAAACAAACAAATACACCATAATAGATTCCCCCAGCTAGCTAAAAGAGGGGTAAGTACCCTAGGAATACCACAGAGGGGTAGGAGGAAGGGTAAACCTGACTGCAGATGCATACCTATCGGACATCTACATTTATGGTAGGTACAAAACTGTACTATGTCCTTCAAGGATGCATTTGCAGTCATAACATATGGGTAGAATACCATAGCCAATCTGGGAGAGGAGGTACTAAGAAAAGGATGGTGTAGTTAAGATCCCCTGCAGGACTGCAGTAGCAAAACCTGCTCTGGATCTGGAGTATAAAGGTAGATTGTAATGCTTGGCAAATGTATGCACGGAGCTCCAAGTAGCAGCTTCTAAAATGTCCTTGGTAGCCACCCCTCGTAGGAAGGCTGTAGTGGTGGCCGTGGCCCTTGTGGAATGAGGCCTGATGTTTTCAGGAACTGTCTTTCCATGAAAGGAGTAGCAAAATCAAATGCAATTTCCTATCCATTTTGAAATTGTCTGTTTGGAAATTGCTTTTCCTTGCACCCCAGTAGCATATGCTACAAATAGTTGGTCAGTTTTTCTGCTAGTTTTTGTTCTGTCCAAGTAGTAGCGTAGTTGTCTGTGTATATCCAGGGTGTGCAGAAGTTTTTCCCCTCTATTCTGTGGATTTGGGAAGAACGTAGGCAAGTGAATAGCTTGGTTCAAGGATACCCTAGATACCACCTTTGGCATAAAAGTAGGATTGGTTCTTAGTGAAACTCTGTCCTGATGGAAAATAAGAAATGGCTGCACTGCCATTAATGCTTGTAACTCAGATACTCTTCTTGCTGAAGTTATTGCCAGAAGGAATGCAGTTTTCCAAGACAGAAACTGTAGATCCGCTGATGCTGCTGGTTCAAAAGGAGGAAGTGTCAGTTTCTCCAGCACAAAGTTGAGATCCCAAGTAGGTAGAGGCGGTCTTCTTGGAGGTTTAATATTTTTGATCCCTCTCAGAAATTGTCTGAGGAGAGGGTGTGAGAAGATAGGTGGATCCACATTGTATTCTGCTGAAATTGCTGAGGCATGAATCTTAATGGAAGAATAGGACAGGCCATTGTGGAACAATTCTGCTAAGTATTCCAGGATATGCGTCATGCTTGCCACTGCGACATCTGAGCCTTTTGATGTGCTCCAAATGAGAAATCTCTTCCATTTAGCTGAGTATGTCTTCCTTGTGGAAGGCCTGCGAGCCTCCAAGATAATGTCCTTCACCCTCTGTGATAAAACAGTTTGATTGGGATTTAAGGAATTTCCCAGGCAGTTAGCTGCAATGTTTTCAAGTTGGGATGCATGGTCTTGAAATTGTTCTGCGTCAGAAGAAGAGGCCATAGGGGGAGAGGCCATGGTTTTGCCTGAGACATGCTTCTCAATAATGGATACCAGTGTTGCCTTGGCCAGTCTGGAGCTATCAGTATCACTCTTGGCTGTTCCTCCCTGATCTTCAGTAGAACCTTGTACATCAATGGGAGAGGTGGAAAGGCATATACTTTTAGGGCTTTCCAGCTGAAAGAGAGAGAGTCCACCCTCCAAGCTTGTGGGTGGTATGTCCTTGAGCAGAATGCCTTCAGTTGATGGTTGAGTGGGGAGGCGAACAGATCTATCTCCGGCATTCCCCATGTCTTTGCTACGAGTTGGAAGACGTCTAGGTGCAGCATCCATTCGTGTGCATCCATGGTAGTTCTGCTTAAGCTGTCTGCCAGTGTATTCTCTTTCCCTGGCACGAATTGGGACTGTAGTTGGATATTGAGTTTCAAGCATAGTTCCCATAGATTCATAGCCAGCCGGCATAGAGGGTAAGAGTGTGTGCCTCCCTGCTTGTTTATGTACCACATGACCGTGGTGTCGTCTGTCCTTATTAACAGGTGGCCTTGTTGGAGGAAGGGTTTGAAAGCCTCGATTGCATGCATCACTGCCAGCATTTCCTTTTGGTTTATGTGCATGCTTAGCTGTCCTTGAGGCCATAGGCCTTGGATACATTTGCTCTCCATGTGTGCTCCCCATCCTCGGTCTGAAGCGTCCGTGGTGATGGTCTGCCTTGTTTTTGGTTTGTTGAAAGGCAACCCTCTGTTGGACTGGCAGGCCTGAGCCCACCACAGAAATTCCTTTTGAAGGCATAGAATGATTGTTATCAAGGTTTCTAAACTGTGACTGTGTTGAGACCATA
Source organism: Protopterus annectens (assembly GCF_019279795.1). Taxonomy (NCBI): domain Eukaryota; kingdom Metazoa; phylum Chordata; order Ceratodontiformes; family Protopteridae; genus Protopterus; species Protopterus annectens. The sequence goes on from NC_056728.1 coordinate 966,663,169, forward strand.
CACTCCTTAGGTACCACTGTAATTTCCTCATATGCAGCCTGGCGTGAGGTATCAGAATTATGCAGGATGCCATGTAACCCAGGGCCTGCAGGATTTTCTTTGCAGTAAGCTGAGTTTGTCTTGTCAGAATCATGAAGTAATCTGGAAGTTGTTTTTGTTTTTCTTCTGTGAGAAAGGCCATTTGGGTGGTTGTGTCCAGATCTGCACCCAAAAAGGTTATCCTTTGGGATGGCACTAGTCTTGACTTTTGGATGTTGACTGTGTATCCCAAAGACCTGTAGCAGGTGGATGGCATAGGCCAAGTCCTTTATCAAATTTCCCTTGTTGTCCACTTGTATTAGGCAGTCGTCCAGGTATGGGTAGATTTGAATTCCCTGTAGTCTGCAATGTGCAATTACTGATGCCAGGCATTTCGTGAATACTCTGGGCGCAGTAGATAAGCCAAAGGGCAATGCTGAGAATTGATAATGCTCTGATCCTGCAAGAAATCGGAGATGTCTTCTGCAACTTGGTCGAATAGGGACGTGCAGGTATGCCTCCTTGAGATCTAGAGTCACCAGCCAAGACTCCTTGCCCAACATGGGAAGAAGTTGCTGTAGGGTCAGCATCTTGAATTCTGGCACAATGAGATAAGTATTCAGTGCGGACAGGTCGAGAATAGGCCTCCATTGATTTTCTTTTCTTGGTACAAGGAATAGTCTGGAGTAAAATCCTTGGCCTTGTTCTGAACATGGTACCTTTTCTATAGCTTTCATCTGAAGCAAATTGTTGATCTGTCTTAAAGCCTCTGCCCTCTGATTTGGTGGAAGGTTTGGCATTTCGCTTCTTTTTGGCAAAGTGTGGAAGTGGAACCTGTATCCTTTGTCTATTATTTGCAGTGTCCATGTGTCCCTTGTAACATAATGCCAGTTTTTTGAGAATAAAGCCAGCTTTCCGCCCAAGGGTGCTTCCAGTTGATCCCTGGTAGGCGGAATCAGAGTTAAGTCATTGAGCCTGTCCTGGTGTAGTAGTTGTTGTTGTTGCTGTTGCACTACTCCTCTGGTTGGCAGGCTGCCACTGACGGCCTCTGTAGGAGCCCTTCGATTGACCTCTGCCTCTAGGGCACCTGTTCCTGCCCCTCTGGGCTCTGTCCGAGTCTGGAAAGGACCAATTCTTAGTAGGCCAGTTTCTGCTGAATCTCGGTGGTTGTACTTGCAGGAAATCTTTAACTGTTTGCACAGATTTTGCCTTTTCTTCAACCTTTTTTAAGATCTCCTGAACAGAGGAGCCAAATAAATTTTGTTTCACCATTGGAGCATCCAGGAGTTTAGCTTTAACATGGTCTGGCAAAGATTGTTCCTTCAGCCAGGCATGCCTACGAATAACTGCCCCAGTCATAGCTGATCTAAATGAAGCCTCCCGTGCATCATAGCCACATTTTAAGAAATGATTACTAACCTGTTGTGAATTGTGTACCAAATCCTGAAGGGATTTACGGTCAAGGGGTTCAGGAGAAGAAAGTTTCTTATTCAGTTCATCTAACAAATACTCTTGGTACTGTATCATATGAAATTGACAATTTAATGCCCTGACAGAAAGAGTTGCAGAAGTATATACCTTCTTTCCCCACCTCTCGAAAGCTCTAGACTCTCTTTCAGAGGGTAGAGGATTTTTGGCAGTGGCGGCCGCAACCCCTTTAGGGCCCTGAGAAATAGTTTCTGGGTCTGCAGAATGGGCTTTATACAGATGGAAATGAGAATCCAGGACCCTGTAGTATCTGTCAGGTTTGGCAGGGGCCGGAGGAAGAGTATCAGGGGCTGTACTGACATCATTGTACACATCATCAATTACATTCAGAACAGGAGGTATAGCCAAAAGCCTATGTTGAGGCAAATGCAAAAAGGTCCTTAATCTTTTTCTAGAATCAGAGAAATCCTGACCTTGCCATTGAAAATGCTCTCTCATGGAGTGTAGAGTCTCACCAAAGGAAAACTCTTCAGGAGGGGAGGCCGAAGGGATAGATTCCATCAGCATCTGAATCCTCACAAGGCGAATAAGCCTCCTCCTGGTGGTCTGACAACTCAGACCCATCCGTGGAATCATCTGAAGAGAGTGGGTCAGAGGGGTCAGTCCTGGGCCTTTTGTCCGGAGGAGGGTGAGAGGCCCTGGCTGTGTGAGGTTGTGAACCTCTAATTAAAGAAATAAGGTCCTCTGCAAGGCTGAGGATCTGAGAACTAGAGGAAGGCCTCTGGGAGGTAGTTTTGGTAGGCAAAGCTTTAGATAGTTTGGCAGCTTTAGCCCTAGAAAAGGCCTTAATGGACATGGAAGCAGGGGGCCTAGCTGCCCCACGTGCAGGAGGAGAAATGTCTAAAGGTATGGTGTCGGACATTTCCTGAACACTGGTTTCGGTAGGAAGTTCGGTAGCAGACTCAGCCGGGGCCTCCCGGGCCTCGGTGGTCGGATGAATGAGTTCTGAAGTAGGAATCCCCGAGGACTCGGTTTCGGCCGAAACCGAGACACTCGTGGTAGGCCTTGCCGTGGTTTCAGCCGAAACCGCGGGCCGCGAGTGTCGGTCCTTTTCCTTCCGTTTTTTTACCAGATGCGAAGTCGGAGTCTCCGACGGCATTTTATAAGCAAAACTAGCCCCAAAAAATTCCTCTGCAAACTCCGACCGACGTCTAAGAGTTCGTCGGTTGAAGGAAGCACAGGCTGAACAAGCCGATACGTCGTGGTCTGGGCCTAAGCAAGGAAGGTAGTAGGAATGGAAATCCTTATGAGGTATTTGTTTCCCACAAGTTAAACAATTATTTACTTTGTCTGACATCGGCTGAGGCAAGAGAGAGTCCCCAATGGGGTACTTAGCTTTTTTCGAAGTCTTCGGTAGCTGAATTCACTGGATCTGACCGACCGGCACTTGCGAACAGCTTCTGCTTCGGGCACCGCGCGGCAAGAAAGACTGAGGAAAATGGCGTCGGCTGATGCTTTTATACCCCAGACGCTCTGACGTCGGGGAAAGTGCGACATCAGCCGAGGCCAGACCCAAACTTTGGAATCCGGCCGACCGAAGGGCTGCCTGAGGCAGGACAACCCATATGTTATGACTGCAGATGCATCCTTGAAGGACATCGTGTGGGAATGACAACTTCCAGAAGAAGAACACAAACTGAATTCCTGTCGGTCTGTCCAGGCTTGGGGGAAGGACGGTGGGACGCAAGAAAGAAGGCGAGAAGAAGACAACTAACATGGAACGTTATGGTAGGTACATAACTTCTTAATGTTAAGTTGTCAATCTCGCCTTCATTCTTGCTGGATGGGACCGCGTCCCTAGCACCTTACCCCGGGTGGCCTATCGGAACATACTCTTGAGAACAGTGGAACCAAAATTAGCACGGCTTCTGGAAACCTTGTCCAATTTGTAATGTGAAATGAATGTACGAGGAGAAGCCCAGGTGGCTGCTGCACAAATGGAATCTATTGGCAGCCTATCCTGAAAAGCTACGGATGTAGTTAATGCCCTAGTTGAATGAGCTCTAGGTCTTGAGGGTAGTTTTTGATGTCTGATCTCATAGATGAAGGTAATTGTAGAGGTGAGCCATCTAGAGAGGGATACTTTAGTAACTGGAAGGCCCAGTTTCCCTTCCGCATATGACAGAAACAATTGATTAGATTTCCTGAATTGTTTAGTTCTGTCTAAGTAATATCTAAGTTGGCGATGAACATCCAAAAAATGTAGCTTTTGTTCTGACCTGTTTGAATAGTTAGGGAAAAAGACGGGGAGATCAATAATTTGGTTTAGGTTTATTTGAGAGGAAACTTTAGGCAAAAAGGATGGATTAGTACGGAGGGATACCCTGTCTTTGTGAAACTCTAAGTAAGGAGGACGACTGCACAGAGCATGGAGTTCAGATACCCTTCTCGCTGAAGTTATAGCTACCAGAAAAAGTGTCTTCCAAGAAAGCAACTTCAGAGAACATGAAGCCGCCGGTTCGAAGGGGGGAAGAATTAAAGATGCCAGAACCAAGTTCATATCGCATTGAGGCGGGGGATCTTTGATTGGAGGTTTGAGAAGAAATACGCCCCTTAAAAAGGCTTTACAGAGTTTGTGAGCCATGATGCTAGACTCTGAAACACCAACATGAAAATTTGATATGGCAGCCAATTGAACTCTAATGGTAGATGCAGAAGATCCTAAATGAAAGAGTTCTGCTAAAAAGTCTAGAATAGACTGGATAGGTGCAGTAAAGGGATCTATGTTTTTTGAAGTTGCCCAAAAAGAAAAGCGTTTCCATTTGCAACTATAAATCTTCCGGGTAGAAGATTTATGAGAGGCTATCAAGATATCTCGGACCGAGCGAGATATTGAGGGAAGCCTGGCTAAGGCTGGAATCAGAGAAACCACGCTGTGAGGTTTAGAGAAGGCAGAGATTGGTGCAACTGACCCGATTGGTGGGTTATCAGATCTGGTACTGGGTCCAGATGCCAAGGCCGCTCCAAAAGGTAACGATGAAGAAAGGGAAACCATATCTGTCGAGGCCAGTAAGGGGCAATGAGGATCATTGTCACTCTCAAGGCGATGGCTTTCTGAATTAGTTGAGATATCAGTGGAAAGGGGGGAAAGGCATATAGAAGTCCCCGGGGCCAATCGTGGACTAGAGCATCTCTGGTGGGATGGCCTGGTAACGGGAAGAGAGTGAAGAAGTCGCGACACTTGCTGTTTTGGGGAGTAGCAAAAAGATCGCAGCAAGGCTGGCCCCATCTTAGGAATACTTCTTCTAGAACTGATTTCTTTAGAGACCACTCGTGGGGCATCAGAATTGCTCTGCTCAATTTGTCTGCAATAACGTTGGATTTCCCGGGAATGTGCGTTGCTATCAGAAAACGCAGAAAACAGATCATCCATTGCCAAAGTCTGAGTGCCTCTCGACATAAAGGGTATGATCTGGTTCCGCCTTGTTTGTTGATGTACCACACTACGGACATGTCCGTCTGAATTGCAATAGTCCCAGTGGGAAGAGAGTCATGAAGGGCTTACAACGCTAAAAGCACTGCTCTCATCTCTAAGACGTTTATGTGCAAGTGGCACTCGAAATGTTGCCACGTGCCCTGGACTGTCCTGCCCTGATAATGCCCCCCCCAACCGATCAGGGAGGCGTCTGTTGTCAACGTGGCGACTGGGGGGGGGGGGTGAAGGGTCTTCCTCGGAGAAGTTGAGGTGATGTGATCCACCAAGACAGTTGATTCTTGCATGATTGAGTTATCAATATGGTATGGGACATCGGGAGCTGTTGAAAGGACCACTGAGTAAAGAGCATCCATTGGAAGATCCTCATGTGAAAGCGAGCTAAGGGGAGAAGGGGAATAGCTGCTGCCATGAGTCCTAGTACCTTCAAAACTAGTCTGGCTTTGACTTTGTTGCATTGTAAGAGAAGGGAAACTTGGTTCCGAATGTCTGACACTCTCTGCTCTGTGAGTCTGGCTGAAAGATTGAGTGTGTCTAAGGTGGCGTCTATAAAGGTAATAGATTGACAAGGCGACAAGGCAGATTTTTCGAAATTTATCGAAATGCCTAGAGCTTGGCAAGATTGGATGGTGAAGTCCCTGGATAGAAGAAGCTGATGTCTGGTGGTGGCGGTAAGGAGCCAGTGGTCCAAATAAGGAAATACCTGGAATCCTTGACGTCTCAAGTGAGCCGCGACCACTGCCATGCATTTGGTGAACACACGGGGGGCTGTAGTGAGACCAAAGGGCAGGGCCCTGAACTGGTAGTGACTGGCTCCCAGCCTGAAGCGGAGATATCTCCTGGAGCGTCTGTTCATTTTGATGTGGTAGTACGCGTCCTGAAGATCTATTGAGCACATCCAATTGTCCTGACCCAAGAAGGGTAGAATGGACTGTAGCGTGACCATCCAGAATTTTGTTTTCCTGACATACTTGTTTAAGTAGCTGAGATCCAGTATGGGTCTCCAGTCCCCTGTTTTCTTTGGTACCAAAAAGAATTTGGAGTAGATTCCGGATCCTTGCTGGTCTGCGGGACTGATTGGATAGCTCTTTTTGATAGCAGCTTTGAAATTTCAAATGCTGCTTGTTCCCTTAGACCGGGTGGAACATCTGGAAGGGATCTTTTGGGTTGGGTTGGGATGTGAATAAAGGGAATTTTGTAACCCTCGGATATGATCGACTGTACCCATTTGTCTTGAGTAAGGGAAAGCCAGGCTTTTGGGTACAGGGATAACCTTCCCCCGACTGCCTCTGTAGGTGGACAGCCGGGCAGCCCCTCAGGGATGCTGAAAGGGTTTGTCAGAGAACATTTCTCTGCTACCCTGGTTTTGCGGACCTCCTCTGCCTCTAGGGCAGCGTCTATTATTATTCCCCTCTGCCTCTAGAGGGAATCAGCCTTGTGCGTCAGATGAGACTCCTGGGATTGTTTGCGGAACCACATCTTTCCTCCCCTTTGACCTTTGGGATAGGGTCTTGAAGGGGTAGAAAAACTGACTCCTACAGCAGAGAGAGTCTTACCTTCTACCTCGCACCTGGTCAATGTATCCTTCACCTGTGGACCAAATAAGGATGATCCATCAAAGGGAGAATTGGTGAAGGACGCCTTGAAAGGGTCCGCAAAGTTGCATAGCCGCATCCAGGCGTGACGTCGTAAGGCAACACCTGTGCCTGCGGCTCTACTCGCCCCATCTGCTGCATATGAGACCAGCCGCATGGAGGAGTTAACGATGGAATTCAGGGTTGCCAACTGGGAGTTCATTGCATCTTTGAACCCCTCAGCTGTAGGATCCTTTATCAGTTCACCCATATCCTTGAGTAAATCTCTCTGGAGATGAGTGAAATGGCATAAGTAGTTCAGCGACCGCATTGAAAAGGTCGCTGATGAGAACATCCACTTGCCGTACCTGTCCATGGTCCTAGATTCCTTATTAGAAGGATGGACAGGAACCGAAGGATCAGCTAACTCCTTCTTAGTAGCCGCAGCCACCACCATGGCATCAACAGGGACACCTTTGGATAAAAAAATCTTTATCTCTGGGGGCAGTAATAAATTTAGATGGTCTCCTCGGGGTGGGTTCCACTGAGTCAGGAGCCGTCCAAGCCTTCCTTGCTACCACTTCCATAAGGGGGTCAATGGGAGGGGACACCCAGGAGGTAGAAGGGCGAGAGCCAAACGCCTCAAGATACACTGACTCATCCTCTGAAGGGTTAAGGGCTGGCCAGTTCCCCCTCGATTTCAGGATCTCAAGGATGTCAGCAAAGGAGACATCCTCAGAGGGGGATCGAGGGGAACCTTCGGATTCCTCTAAGTCAGTGTCAGAGGTGATAGACTCAGGGGAGTCAATGTGCTTCCTCTTGCACCGCCTCTTCCTTGGGGGATCTCCTGCAGGGTGAGGAGAGGCCTCGGAAGAGGAGGAGATTCCCAATGGGGAAACTTGAGGAGTTGGCTCTCTGCGGTCTAAGACAAGGGGGTGAGTAGAAATCACCGCAGGCACTATAGATGGAGGGGCTGAAGGAGCTGACTGTGGGGCAGAACCTGGTTCTAGCACGCTCCGCATGACCTCGAAGGCACCCCTGTCAGGCAAGGCCAGAGGCCCCCGCTCCGAAGAGACAAGGACCTCCCCCGGCACAGACAGGGACGGCTCCGAAGCCGATGTCGGAGCCGAACTCACCAATGTCGAAGCCCAGAGAGGGAGAGCGGGGTCGGACAAGGGTCCGATGCCACTTGCCCCCTCGGAGCCGACGAGGGAAGCCCGGCGCCGAGATCCCTCCAAGGAGGAGATCGGAGCAGACAACGGAGCCGAAATGGAAGGTATCGGATCCGACGCACCGACAGTCATGGCTCCGACAAGCCCTGGCTCCGAACTCAAAGGAGTCGGAGGAGGAATGTATTGGGGAACGGAAATAGCCACTGTCTGGTCAGTCGGGCTATGCAGCATTTGGGCCAGTGCCTCGGACTTGAGAAGTCTACTCACTACCCTTTGCAAATCATGGTCAGATAACCTGGAAGACCGTGAGGAATGAGTTTTATGGCTTCGTTCCGAAAGAAGAGGGGATCCTGGCGCCGAATGCACGGAGCCGATAGAGGGGGAGCTGGACCTCTTCCTAGACTGTGGCTCCGATAAAAGTATCGGAGCCGACGGAGTTTTATCAGCCTCTGCTCCAGCCGGAGCCGAGGTAACAGTATGAGGCTTAGAAACATCGGCTCCAGCTGGAGCCGATGTCGAAGCCGACTTAGTCTTTCCAGCAGTCAACTCTGGAACCGGAGCCGACTGTTTGGAAGTTTTGGAAGGCTTCCCCGACACAGACTGAGTTGGGGGGCCTTCAGGCTTTAATAAGTCCCGCAAGATCAGTTTATTCTTGCGTTCCTGCAGGACTCTAGGGCTAAACCCATGACAAACAGCACAAGAGTCCTGCAGGTGCAAAGGCCCCAGGCAATACACACAAGAAGTGTGACCGTCTGTCAGAGACATTTTCTGACAGCACGAGTCACACTTCTTGAAGCCTGAGACCTTGTCTTTTGACATTGTAAAAAGGAGTGCCTGACACAACACAAACACACTACAGACACACCCTTTACAGAAAAAATTATTAAATTAAATTATTAAGGCTAAAGCAAGCCAAAAACACACACACACAAGCCCTTAACAGAAAAGAACAAGTTTAGTCACTAATGGACTGGTGGAAGGGTAGGGGCCGAAGGCCTACAAGATAAGGGAAGAAAGGGAAAAAAGACTCGACAAACAGGGGTCAATTTATCTAAATATTTAATTAAACTAAAACGTTATGGTATCACAACAAAAAAGGGGGTTTAAGAAGTACCTAATAAGGTAAAAGTCTAACTCACCTGCCTGAGCCGGTAGAAAAGCACCTAGTCAGCTATAGCGGCAAACGAGATCTGAGTAGTTACCGCCTAGCATTGTGGGATATAGGGGAGCCTCGAGCTGGTGGAATTAGCTCTCGAGCTTTAGTACTGGCCGAGTCGGAGCCGAGGATTGGCTCCGAACCCATCCAGCAAGAATGAAGGTGAGATTGACAACTTAACATCTTACATTATGCTGCAAATGTTTTCACTGATACCACTTAACTGCATACTACCATTCAGCTGATATTCAAACTTGTTCAGTAATAAAATATGCATATTAGAGTATCATTAGGCACTTGGACAGGTTGCGATTCAGCATTTCACAGGTCTAGTCACCAGACAGGTCGCGAATGGCTCACTAAACAAGTGGGGTATTTGGTAACACAAGAAATATGACTTTATTTCCTGGAAATATTGCAAGTGTAAGGCATATGCTAATAATTACATTAATAACTAAACAGTGGCTATTTACATGAGACCCCATAGTATACACAATGCCTAAAAAACTTTGCATTAACAGTTCATATCTAACCAGCACTGTGTGACACACATTTAGATTTATTGCCTGCTAAATATCCAGATATGCATTGTATTCACAATTATGAAAATATTTCAAAAATGGAATGCCATCTACAAATCTAGTTTGCATCCAAATGAAGATCACATCTAACAGAACAAAAGTCACACTGATAGTTGGAGTCTGACTACTTGTTTGCATAATTAAAAATAAATGTATATATTTAATTACTTATTAAACATCAAATTATGATGTCTGGCTGACATTAATATCAGTTGTGAAGAACATTAGCAAACAGCACTCAGAAAGACTCCTCAATGACAGCAGATGTAAACAAAATGAACTAAAATACAATGACGTTATTTGAAAAAGGTAAGATGTTAACGATGTTGTCTTAACAGCAACAAAGCATGCCTGCTGTGTAGCTAATGCAGATTTACCAGTGACTGCCTTTCCTTATTTTATTTCATTTTGTTTTCTAACCATTTGTTTGCTACTTCTCAGATGTCAGGGCCAACACGAAGGGACTCTTGGCTGACCACGTTCGCCGACGATTGCAAGCTGGGAGCCATTGTTAACTCCCCAAGTGATGTAGACGTCCTACAGAAAGGCCTCACTCAGACCAACGACCGGTGTTGAAACCATGGCCTTAAGTTTAATGTCAAAAAATGTGTCATCATCCCCTTTGGGGAAAAACCCGGTTCCCACTAATTACCACACTGATGGTAACCCACTGAACACTGAAGGCATTATAAGAGATCTGGGGACACAGGTTGACAGCAACCTCTCCTTCAACCACAATGCCACTGTGGTCAGAAAGTCCTTCTATGTGGCACATCGCATTACCAACGGTTTTGCATCCAGTCCAGGAAGAAAGAGGTCATCTCTCCCTCTACTCTTCCCTCATTAGACCAATCATTGAGTATAATGCCCCATTTGGCATGTACCTCACTAAACACCTGAAACAGCTGGAAAGGCCACAAAAGTACGTCACGAAGAGGATCCTAGGCCTTAAACACAACAAAATAAAAATGCCCTACATGGACACACTCAAAAAAAACTCCAGCTTTTCTGTCTCGTATCATCTATTAAGAGGCAATCTCTGCTTGACTTACAAAGTAATGTCTGACCCAGCCCTGTTAGAAATGCTGCACCTAAAGAAATCCCAATCCCTCCGCACCACACACTCCAGAGACCTCTACCTCATTACCACAATCAACAGAACATGCTGGAGGGACAGCCTCTTAACACAGAGACTGCCCATGCTCTGCAATAGACTTCCCATACAAGTCAAGCAGAGCACCTCACTAGCCCTTTTCAAGAGAAATCTTGATGAGTGGATGGGAAATGGAAATTTCACCCAGGGGTTCACTCCAATGGCTCTAACTTGATAGAGGCACTGGGAACTAACAGTGGCATAATGCCAGGGCACTTCTATGGGCTAGGCTTGTAAAGGCTCCAGGGCCATTGGCTTAGTAGACACCTATGAATCTATGAACCAGGTGAATGAACTAGCCCAAAAAGCCTTTTCATTCGTGACTAAAACCCAACATACATAGAGCAGTCCATCTATCCATCCACACCCCCCCCCCCCATGGGTTCAGGGTGTCAAATCATCACGAGTCAATATTCACACAACTCAGTGGCTAGCCCTGCTACGGTTATTCTTCCATACCCTACTCATGTGTGTGCGGACACATCGAGACACGCAGACACACACATCCAATTTAGTGTGTCCAATCCACCTACTGCATGCCTTTGTAATGTGGGAGGAAGTCACAGAAAACTCTCTCAAACACACGGACTACATGCAAACTCCACACAGAGGGCACCCCAATCAAGAATCGAACCGGAGAACCTCTTGCTATGAGGTGACAACACTAACAATAAAATGAATACCATTTGTACAGTAAAGCTGAGAAACCAGTTACAGTGCTTTGGGTAAGAAGGCTTGTAAAGGAACCATGACCACACAGCATATAACCGAAAGCAGTACATGTATGATGACAATGCACCACAGTAAATCTCTGCAATTCCTTTGTTTGGAGTACAATGGATGAGAAGCAGAATACTCATTGACCTAACTGCAAGTAAGAAATGTACATACATTCATATACTAGAGATGAAGGCTGCACTTAGCAAAATTAAACAGCATAGCTGCTAGGTACAGTTCAGCGGTGTGGTTTTGAAAGAAAATAAAAGCTAAGGGATGTCAAGATAAAAAAGTAGATGTTAAGTAATGTAGTAAATAAATAAATATTACTGTCAAAAAGGAGTAAAACAAGTAAAGTACCTAGTAAATGGAAACATCAGCCACTGTCTTTGAAGCAGGAACCGTGTTTTGTTCAACTAAATTAGGGGCCTTTTTAAATGTTATGTTATTACAGCTTTTTAAGTCCTCTGGAATGTCATTTCAGTAGGCGAATACCATTTTGTCAAATGATCTTTCTGAAATAACTCACCTGAATGGAGGGAATAATTGTGATTGGTCTGTGTTCTAAACAGTATACACCTGGGGCCTTTGGAAGAGTGTTATTTTTAGTGGATGGCAACAGCTGTCATAAAGGTTTACAAGTGAGTGTGTTCAACATAGGAAGGCTCTCGCTTGCAGAGGGAGTCAACTGCATTTTGAACAGGTATAGCTATGGTGTTCTCTATGCCGCGGTGATACGGTGGTAGCGTTGTTACCTCACAGCAAGAGGTTCTCCCGTTCGATTCTCGGCTGGGCTTGGGAGTGCCTTCTGTGTGGAGTCTGCATGTCCTCCCCGCGGTTGGGTAGCATTCAAAAGACATGCGTGCGTAAATGGGCGTGCCTTCGTTGAAGGTTGGGTGTCGAGCTGGCACCTCGGCGTTTCGTAAAAATCTACTGCCAATCATTAGCGGACAGGAGTTCCGCTGTGGCAACCCCTTACCGGGAAAAAGCCGAAAGACAAACAAACATAGCTATGGTGTTCTCTGTAGCTTGCCAAGTGGGTTAATCTTAGAATTTTATTCTCTGTTGCTTGAAATAGTTTAGTGTTGTGTAGGGCAGAAACTGAAACAACTGGGAGTGCATATTTCAAATCAGAGTATCAACACACTTACAACTATTAATTTCCTCAACTCAAGTGTTACCGAATTGGAGATTTTGTATAAAACATTTTGCTGGGATAGCACTCTGTCTGGATCTGTTTCAGTGTGGGCAGTGAGTGACAAATGTGAATCTAGGATTAGTCTGAGAGAAATCTGACATTTTGCGATTGGCAACGGTGCTCCACAGAAGTCTGTGATGGAGAATTTTTTGTGTGTTAAAGGAGAGTGCCAAACAGTATTACATTGGTTTTAGAGGAGTTTAATCAGTTTGTTTGCATATAACCAGTTTCACAACATGGATAAATCATTCTGTAATTTATTGGATAGCTGAACAGTATTTCTAGAGGATCTGGTGATTATATTATATCATCTGCATGCAGAAGACAATTTATCTTATCCAAGATATCTCATTACTGAAAAGAGGAAACAGAACTGGGTCCAAAACTGGACCTTGCAGAACCTTCAACTGTACATCATTGGTACACCTTGTAAACCTAATTTCAGAACTATGAAAAGTAAATCCCATGTGGCACTTTTCAAAACAAAGTGTGACTTCTTAGCAGAAACCTATGGAAAATGACTTTTAAGCAGCACTTAAGTTTCAACCTTATGCCCAACTACTCTAGTAGTGGGTAAACTCTGCAGTACTCATACTCACACCTGACTGCCTGCTTAAGATTCGGTGGAAAAACAGAGAAGGATTAGGAGGAATGCAAACTAGGATTTCCGAAAAAAGCCTCAACCCCCAAATATTTTACCATGTTCAAAGGTAGGGGTAAATGCCATACAATGCAGCAAACAGCTTGAAGTAAACAATGGAAATTTTATAAATAAAAGGTCCCTGAAAAAACATTGAACCAATGGTGCCCAGTGGGTTTCAAGTAATAAAGAATTGGGAGACACCGCAACTTGGGTTAATTCACTTTCTAAAAATAGAAGTAGCTGAAGTCAAACACAGGAAATGATATTCCAGTTCAGATGTGAAAGCTGAAAGTAGATAGAAAAACATACCTGATCCACTGTTTGGCTTTTGTTAATATTCTGCTCGATTACTCTACATGGGTCTGCACCACAGAAAAGTACACAGCTCAAATTTTCTCACTAGTGGAAACTTGGTAATGTAAGGCAACTAATTCTTCAAGCTAATACAAAGGCAGAACGACAACTATTTGCTAAACAAAACATTTCCTTTACCCAGAAGTACATTTCCCACCCTAGGGGGGGTCATCATATTTTCACACACCTACTTCAACTGCTCTGCCTTTACTGCTAAGATTTCTGTACCATACAGTAGTACTGGTCACACCACTGTTTTGTACACCTTACTTTTCAGCTTCTTTGGCATTCATCTGTCATTTGCCACACCCGACACTCTATGCCAGTTGGCAGCAGCCCCTCTGATTCTAGCTTTGTCCTCCTCATTCAGACTTCCCTTCTCCTCAACCATCCTTAAAGGTACCTGAAGCTGTTAACCTCTTCAACTATTTTCCCTTCTATCTCACTTCTCAGCCTCTTTTGATTTCCCCCAGTTCCTGCCATTACAACGGTCTTACCTGTAACTCTGTTTCATCCCATGTGCTTTCTTTTCAACAGTCTCACTGCAAACATCAGGTCAGTTGTGCTGCAAAACTCACCTCCACCCATCCATCAGCACCACTGTCTTTTTTCTGTGTCTGATCCTCTTCTCTGTCTTCCACAACCCTGACTGTGTCATTACCTCCCCTTGAGGTCTTGTCTGTGTTATATGTCGGTCTGTTTTTTTTTTTTTGAGTGGTCCTACTACCCACTCTGACCCTCCAGTCTTCATCTTGTAAGACTACAAGACTGCCACTTAACTTCTTTTTCTTGCCACAACTGTCCACCTGAGATCATGCAAAGCACTTACGAGCCTTCAGCATGACTGACAACTACTACTTTGGCTCATATTTTCCTGAATTTGCACGATACTCCTACTCACTCATTCCACAGTCACTGCTGCCACTGTGGACAGGATATTTAATGAGCTGCCTGTCACCTGTTGCACACATTGTTAATGAGCATCAGGCTCACAGCACATGAACAGTAAACAAAGGGGGACTAGTTACGATCTCAGACACAGTATTTCTGAATCCCAAGGACTGTGCTAGGGATTCTATTATTTACATACCATAATAGAAACATTTGTAGGTAATTAAACATTCTAAATTGGCCCTAGGTGTGAGTGTGTGTGCCAGGGATTCTATTATTTACATACCATAATAGAAACATTTGTAGGTAATTAAACATTCTAAATTGGCCCTAGGTGTGAGTGTATGTGCCTTCTGTGGAAGGTTGGGCACCGGGCTGGCAAAACTCCACTGCCAATCATGAGCAGACAGGTGATCTGCTGTGGCAACCCCTAAAGCCAAAAGAAGAAGAAGAAAAAGAAAATCAATAACATAGCAATTTTGCCACCTTTCTTGTATTCTTATCCCATTACTCAGTGCACATCATGCTGGGCCTGAATGAAATCATGATAATTTCCCATAAGAATTAATTTCCCTTGCTCTTACATGACTTTGCCCATTACACATTAAAAGGCTTTTGCTAAGGAAAACAAACACAGCAACATACTTCTAGCTCTGCATTATTTTACACCCATTAAGGTAACAAAACTATTCAAGCTCAAAGTTCCCAACTCTTTTACCCTGTGCTGCCATATAAAGCTGCATTCTTTCCATTCCTTGGATATGTAAACCTGCTAAGTCTTTTAAAGAATGAGACTGCTAACCAATTTCACTAATTAACTGATCTTTACAAGCAAGGAAATGGAAAGACAGACAAGACCTGGAATTCACAAAATATCTTTTTTTTTTTTTTTTTTTTTTTTTTTTAGAAGACCAAGCCATCTCAGTTATTTATTTTTTTAAAAGAACTCTTCATAAACACTGTACCACATATGTATGAAACACATGTTAAGAGTCACTGCATAAAAGTCACTGATGTTTTTACTGAGAATTCTCAAGCTTCTGACTAATTCTCAGTGCTTCCATTCTAAAGTAAATGGAACTATGATCTGACAACATAAAGCAGGGCACTGTAATCTCATCAGCTATGGCCTCAAACTGCATTGTCAGTATCATTAACATGTAGTTTTCTAAGGAAAACAAGATCACATGAGCATGGCTGTCTTCCCCCATGAGATAATTCATGGTTAGAAAACCATTAAAATAATCAATAATCAAGTATCGTGGTGCTGGCAGGTTTGGTGTGTGTGTGTGTTAAACGCCAGGGAGAGATAATGTATTATTTATTTATTTATTTATTGACATTTGTTGATCAGGAAAGCCCACTGGACTTGAGACCCATTCTCAGTGGTGGCTCGGGGAGAAAAGCTCCAAGTTACATGAAAATCATTACATGAATTTGTAAGGAAACAATTACTTATAAAGCAAGTGAAGTAATACAGACAACTACCTAAACAGCACATATGTACCACAAAAGGCATTTTAGCAGCTTAATGTTTATACAACTCAAACAGAATTAATGAAAAAGAAATTTCACTGGCATTTTGTACAAGACAACCTGAAAAAAAAGTGATTCAAAGACAAGGTTTCCCGGAGAATCTGAGAAGCCGGTGATTCAGAGCATTGCCAGTAAAAAGTTATGTACTTACCATAATGTTCCATCTGCGTTGTCCATCTTCATTTATCCTTGACATATAGGTTTGGTTCCGAATATCTGAACTGACTCGGCTGTTACTACAGCCCAAGAAAACCAAAAAACTCAAACTCAAGTCATACCCAGAATGCACCTCTCCAATTTATCTCACAGCTTCCTGATAGAAAAAGACAGAAAATATAATCCTAATAACACCTTAACAGAGACCATATCTGGTGTTGTACATGAAAAAATGCATAACTAGGACCATAATTCGTTCCACCAAGAGGTCTAAATGGAAGGGGATGGAGGGTGGAGAGTCAAGGATAAATGAAGATGGACAACACTGATGGAACATTGTGTTAAGTACATAACTTCTTTATCTGATGCTGTCAATCTTCATTTAATCCTTGACATATGGGACAGTGTTCCCAGGCACCTTAGATCTTGGGAGGACTCATGGAAGGATATTCCTGGGCTCCACAGACCCAAATGACACTCTTCCCCTAGAGACCAAATCCAATTTATAATGAGTAATAAAGGTATGTGGGGTAGCCCTTGTTGCTACTGCACAAATATTGTCCATGGATGCCTTAGAATGAAAAACTGCTGAAGTAGCTATGGCTGTAGTAGTGTGCACATTAACAGGCCCAGGTAATTCAACTTTCCTCTTGTTGTGTATGAAGGATGTACAACCTTTTAGCCATCTAGATAAGGTAATCTTGGATACTGGCTTATCCATTCTGGTACTTGAAAAAGAAAGAGATGGTCAGATTTTCTTATGTCTATGTCTTTTGTTCTACGATGACAGAAGCCCAATTGTCTAAGAACATCTAATAAATGCAAACAGTTTTCACCTTTTCTTGAGAAATTGGGAAAGAATACTGGTAAGTTGATGGTCTGATTGATATTTGCTTCTGACACTACTTTTGGTAAAAAGGAAGGGTTCATTCTCAAGGAGACCCTGTCTCTGTGAAATATCAAGCATGATGGTTTGCAAGATAAAGCTTACATTTCTGAAATTCTTGTGGCAGAAGTAATTGCGACCAGAAATACAGTTTTTAAAACCACTGTTAAGCCAGACTAAAGGGAATACATAGCTTTTTGTTTAAGTTGCTCAAGTTACTATATAGGAATAAGTACTAGAAAGTTGGGGACTAGGATAAAAGAACACCTTTATGACAATAAAACAAAGAATGAAAACAATGCCCTATATAAATATACCGTTAGGTGCATCAATTATAAGAAGTTTCTCTTTGCAGTAGTAGAACACATACCTTATGATTTAAGGGAAGGAAATTATAAAAATCAGGTGGAACAAATGGCAAGTAAGATCAGAGGCAGGCAAACCACCAGATTTAAATGACACCATAAATATTAAATGTTTTCTGAAGGACCATAGGTTGGCTATATGAGTTTAGAAGTTAAAGGGGTAAATAAAGTGGCAATTAACATTGGATGTGGTTTGAATTGTATGTTTATTGTGACTGGTTAACATGATTTTATTTCAAGTATTTTATGTAATTTTGAGTAATTTATTTTTGAAAAAGTCTATTGCTATTGACAAAAGTGTGAAAAAGTTATATTAACACTCAAGAGATGCTTTAAGGCTTGACTTCTGGTTTAAACAGTGGTTTTAAGTATTATTTTTTTGTGTTTTAACATTGTTTGGAGACTGTTTCGGGTTTTATTTTGGAGAAATATAGTTTTCCAAGATAATTTCAGGTCACAGTTGGCAACAGGCTCAAAGTGGGGGATGTACTATTGTCAGCAATACTAAATTTAGATCCTAAGGTGCAAATGGATCCTTATACACTGGCTTTAACATCAAGGTGCCTTTTAAGAGCACTTTGCAAAGTTTGAGAATTAATGAATTTTTTTTTTAACCCATTATGAAAATTTGTAGTAGTCACTAGTTGAACCCTGATATTAGAGGAACAGACTCCCTCTTCAAAGAGCAAAGCAAAAAAATCTAAGACTTTGTCAATAGGAGCAGAGAAGGGGTCAATGTTATTATCACAAGGCCAGTAGGAAAATCTTTTCCATTTGCTATTGTAAAGTTTTCTAGTGGAAGGTTTATGGGAGGCCAACAGAAGTTTACAAACTGGAGAAGAAATATTATTACGCTTGGCAATCAATGGAACTGGAGACGCCAAGCTGTAAACTTGAGGTTTTGAATGATTGGTTGAAATAATCCCTGTGGATGGGACATGGGATCTGGATCCAGAGTCCCCGGTCACTGAATCAGATAAGGCCAAAGAAAGGGGAACTGACTCTTGTCAAGGCCAAAAGGGAGCAATAAGGATTACCTTGCTCTTCAACCTGATGAATTTCTTTAGAAACTGAGGAATTAATGGAAACAGGGGAAAGGCGTAAAGAAGTCCAGAGGCCAACTGTGCAGGAGAGTTTCTCTCCGGGACTCCCCTGGAGGGGGCACCAGGGCAAAGTAGCTGCTGCATTGTTGTTCAGGGGTGATGCAAACAGGTCACAGCAAGGCTTGCCCCAGTGCTAAAAAATCTTTTCTGCCATCTTAAGATTGAAATACCACTAGTGATGCAGGAGAATGCATCTGCTCAGTTCGTCTGTTATCACAGTGGAACTCCCTGGAATATGCATGGCTATCAGAAAGTGGTTGGAAGTGATCACCCACTAAAAAACTCTGCCAGCTTCTTGACAAAGGGGGGTAAAACTTTGTTCCTCACTGCTTACTAATGTACCAAACTACTGCCAGATTGTTTGAATCGCAATCGTTCCCAAGGGGAGAACAGTTTGAAAAGCCTGCAAAGATAATAGCACTACCCTCATCTCCAGAACACTGATATGCAAGCTGGCCTCCATGGGAGACCAAGTGCCTTGGACCATCTTGCCCAGAAAATGCTCCTCCACCCCATCTGGGAGGCATCCATGTTCACTATGACTTGAGGTTAACACAAGATAAAAGGACGGCCCAAGAGAATTTACTCTGAGTCCACCAAGCTAGGTCTTCCTTGCAACGGTTGGTAATAAAAATCTGATCTGACATTAGCTGATACAGTACGGACCGCTGAGATGCTAAAAGCTACTGTAGAATTCTCATGTGAAATCTTGCTTGGGGAACTAACCTAATGGCAGCCGCCATTGAACCGAAGGCCCGTAAGTCAAGTTGTGTGAATACTCTCGTTTCTGACAATCTTTCTCACGTGGGCCTTGACATTTTGCAACCTTAGATAAGGTACAGAGACTATGCAAGTATTGGTATATAGTACCACTCCTATGAATTCTAAAGTTTGTGTTGGAGTTAGTTCTAAGTTTTCATAATTTACAGTAATCCCCAGGCTGGTTCAGGTCTGGAGAACATAATCTCTTGCTTGTTCTAGTAGATGCCTGGTGGGAGCGGTAATGAGCCAGTCATCTAAGTATAAAAACATCTGGAATCCGTGCAGTCTCAAGTGAGCTGCTACTACTGCCATGCATGTGGTGAACACCTTTGCGGCTGTGGTGAGGCCATAGGGACGAGCTCTGAACTGAAAATGACTGGCTCTCAGCTGGAAGCGGAGAAATCTTCTGGCGTGCTTGTCCATTTTTATGTGGTTTATAAGCATCCTGGAGCTCTAGCAAGCACATCCAATTGTCTTTCCCTAGAAACGGGAGAACAGAATGAACCATGACAATCTGGAATTTTGTCTGTCGAAGGGACTTGTTCAAAACACTAAGATCCAAAATTGGTCTCCAGTCCCAGATCTTCTTTGGCACTAAAAGGAATCTTGAGTAAACTCTGGATTCTATCTGGTCGGCAGGACCTCTTGGATGACATTCTTCTAGCACTTTTTCAATTTCTAGAACTGCTGGCTCCCTCTGACTGGGTGGAATGTCAGGGATTTTGTTGGAGTTCTGATGGAGAGAAAGGAAGAGTACAGTATATCCTCTGGTTATAATCCTTTGCATTATATGGAGCCAGGTGTGTTGCTGCAAGGATAAATGCTCCTACTGCTTCCAGAGGAAAGCAATCAGGCCTCCTTTCAGGAGCGCTGGTAGGGTTTTCCAGGAAAAGTGTCCCTTAAACCTTGATTTTGTGGGCCACCTCTGCTGCATGGACGGCGTCTTCAATTAAAGCTCCCCTCTCTGCCCCTGAGGAGCCACTGTCACGTGCGTCCTGGAAAGGCCCATGGGACTTTGTGGGCCACATTTTCCTACTCCTCTGGTTCCCAAATTAGGACCGCTGAGGAGCAGTAAAACGTACGCCCACAGCAGAAAGGGTCTTTCCATCTTTTTCACACTTGGACAAAGTTTCATGAGCTTTAGGGCCAAAAAGGGACGATCTGTCAAAGGGGCATTGACAAATGAAGACTTGAATGGCTCTGCAAATTCACACATGCGCATCCAGGCTAGTCTCCTTAAGGCTATGCCCGATGCCAGTGCTCTTGTTGTCCCTTCGACTGCATGTGCTATCAGCCTCATGGACGAATTTGAAATAGACTCTAGAGTGGCCAACTGAAGAAACCTTACCTTGGACTTCCTCAGATACAGCTTCTGCCACGGTATCTTATAACTCTTTAATCAGATCCTTTTAAAGATTGGTGAAATATGCCATAAAGTTAAGACAGTAATGCAAGGGTCAAGGAAACGTAAACCTGCCTGCCAAACCTATCTATCGCCCGAGTCATTTTATTAGGAGGATGGATAGTGGAACTTTCCTCAGCCAGTTCCTTTTTTGTGGCCGCCACTACCACCATGGCATTTACTGCCAGTCCCTTTGCCAAAACTGATGATCCTTGGGAGCAGTTGTAAATTTGTCTGGTCTCTTGGGGATGGGTTCTACAGTATCAGGCGCCTTCCACACCTGCTGCAAGATCAACTTAATGAGCCTGTCAGCAGACAGAGTCACCCAAGAGGTAGACCATTAGGCACTGAAAGCTTGCAGATACACTGATTCCTCAGAGGAGGGTGGTTGGGATGTCGAGCCATGCCTCTGCTTAAGAATTTCCAGGTCGAAAAAGAAAGGTTCCAGCACTAGAAGGGGCTAGAACTGAAAACAGACCTCAGATCCCTCTTGACACAAGGAACTGATCTACCAATCCCAACACATCTGTTTATTTTGCACTTTTGGTGGAATGTATAGACTTGGTAGAAGGGGATCTTGTATGTTCCAAAAAAAGGAGTAGGCAACTGACCTGCAAAATGGTCAATGGATGGGGAATATCTAATCCTACGATGGTCTAGACATGAGCATTCAACACTTTCCATAGGCACTGTAGACATCTGTACTGAAGAAACACCTGATGCTGAAACTATCAGTTCCGCAGATTGGCTTCGAGTCTGTGCCGACAACTTTGGCACTGGTGAGTGAGAAAATGTCAGCACCAAGGGTGATACTGAAGTACCCTTTAATGTGTGTACAGTTCCACACCAGAGGGAACGGACGTTTTAAGTCTCTTGGTAGTCGAATCTGGGGGGGGAGCAGTCATCAATCGATTCCTTTTGTTCTACTTGACAATTTTCTAAGCAACAGAAGATGATGAGGAATGGGATGAAACTTCAGTTTTACTTATCTTCTCATGATCATCTTCTCATGATCAGAGATGGCATCTTCAAAGGCATATTTTATCATCCCCTTGAAACTTAGTTTTTCCTTTCTACCAGGTCCTGGTGACTGAAGCTATGGCAGATAGAACAATTTTCCTCTAAGTGCACCGGGCCCATCAGAATTTAGTAGACTTCATTCACATTTAAGGCATTTCTTAAACCCAGAAGTGCCCCTGTCCTTATCACCCATGACACCCAGAAAAAAAGTACAGTTGTGTACCTACCATAAATGTAGATGTTTGAGGGTATTCACTGTTGCAGTCATTATAACTGGGTTATCCTGCTGGCAGGCTACCCACAGTCAGCCTGAATTTCAAAGTCTAGGTCCAGCGTCAGTTGCTGTCTCCACATCCCGGACGTCAGTGCGCCAGGGGTATAAAAGATACAGCCGACGCCATTTTCTTCAGTTTTTCTTGCCCCAGATGTCAGGTGCCCCTAAAAATGTAGGCTAAATTATGCCAATAAGCATGCATACACAAAAAACAACATTTCCTTCATCTACAAGCAAATACACCACATAGGTTGTATAGAATAGAGAAGTACAGATAAGTCCCAGTAAAGGAAAGGGGGATGGTGGGTGGGTAACCTGGACTGCAACAGTGAATACACTCGAACATCTACATTTATGGTAGGTACACAACTGTACTATGTTCATAGTGTTTCAATGTTGCAGTCATTACAATTGGGTTGAATCCCAAAACCAAGGTTGGGAGGCTGGCTAAATAGGATTCGGAGAGGCTATGAGGCCCTGCAGAACTGCAGTGGCAAAGCCTGCCCCGGATTTAGAATAGAGAGATAAGAGATGGTGCTTTGTAAAAAAAGTGTGCACTGAGCTCCAAGTTGCAGCCTCTAAGATGTCTTTGGTTGGTACTCCTCTGAGGAAGGCTGCTGCGCTGGTTGAATGTGGCCTAATGCCCTTAGGCACTGATTTACCATGCTGTGAATAGCAGAAACAAATGCAGTGGCCTATCCACTTTGAAATAGTCTGCTTTGAGATGGGCTTTCCTTGTGATCCTGCAGCATATGCCACTAGAAGTTGCTCAGTCTTTCTGAAAGCTTTGGTTCTGTCCAAGTAGAAGCGTAGCTGCCTGTGAATGTCCAAAGAATGCAGAAGTCTCACCCTTATTCTGTGGGTTTGGATAAAAGGTAGGCAAATTAATTGTTTGGTTAAGGGCCACATTGGACACTACCTTAGGCATAAATGTAGGGTTTTGTCCTCAGAGAAAAGTACAGTTTTGTACCTACCATAAATGTAGATGTCCGATAGGTATGCAACTGCAGTCCTGACATATGGGTTGTCCTGCCTCAGGCAGCCCTTCGGACGGCCGGATTCCAAAGTCTGGGTCCAGCGTCGGCTGATGTCGCCCTTTCCCGACGTCAGAGCGCCTGGGGTATAAAAGCGTCAGCCGACGCCATCTTCTTCAGTGTTTCTTGCCCCAGATGCCAGGTGCCCTCTAAGGAAGGCTAAATTTTGAAAATAGAGAAAAAATTCCAGACAAGTACAACAACATAAAAAGAAATACACCATAAAAGATTACCCCAGGTAGCTAAAATGAGGGGTAGAAACCCAAAAGAATACCACAGAGGGGTAGGTGGGAGGGAAAACCTGACTGCAGTTGCATACCTATCGGACATCTACATTTATGGTAGGTACAAAACTGTACTATGTCCTTCAAGGATGCAACTGCAGTCCTGACATATGGGTTGAATATCATAGCCAACCTGGGGGTGGTAGGCACTAAGACAAAGATGGTGTAGCTAAAATGCCCTGCAGGACTGCAGAAGCAAACCCTGCTCTGGATCTGGAATATAAAGGCAGGTTGTAATGTTTGGAAAATGTATGCACGGAGCTCCATGTAGCAGCTTCTAAAATGTCCTTTGTTGCCACCCCTCTTAAAAAGGCTGTGGAGGTGGCTGTAGCTCTGGTGGAATGTGGCCTGATGTCAGCTGGCACAGTTTTTCCATGAAAAGAGTAGCAGAATCGAATGCAATTTCCAATCCATTTAGAAATTGTCTGTTTGGAAATTGCTTTTCCCTGCAATCCAGCAGCGTAAGCTACAAAAAGCTGGTGAGATTTTCTGAAAGACTTTGTTCTGTCCAAGTAGTAGCGCAACTGTCTGTGTATGTCCGAGGTGTGTAGAAGTCTCTCTCCTTTAGTTTGAGGATTGGGAAAGAAGGTAGGCAGGTGAATAGCTTGATTCAGGGACACCCTGGATACCACCTTTGGCATGAATGACGGATTGGTTCTCAAAGAAACTCTGTCCTGATGAAAAATGAGAAATGGTTGTATTGCCATAAGGGCCTGTAGCTCAGAGACTCTTCTTGCTGAGGTTACTGCCAGAAGGAAAGCTGTCTTCCAAGACAGAAATTGCAACTCTGAAGATGCTGCTGGTTCAAAGGGAGGAAGAGTTAATTTTTCCAGCATGAAGTTGAGGTCCCATGCAGGCACTGGTGGTTTCCTTGGAGGGTTGATGTTCTTTATACCTCTTAGAAACTGTCTTAGCAATGGGTGAGAAAATACAGGCGGATCAGTGTTATATTTGGCAGATATTGCTAAAGCATGTATTTTTATGGAAGAATATGAAAGGCCATTGTGGAGCATTTCAGCCAAATATTCTAGGACCTGTGGAATGCTCATCACTGATGGGTCTTGACCCTTTTTGCTGTTCCAGATAAGAAATCTCTTCCATTTTGCCGAGTATGTTTTTCTAGTGGAAGGTCTGCGCGCCTCCAGGATGATATCTTTTACCCTTTTGGAAAGTGTATCCTGAGGAATAGTCATGGAATCTTCCAAGCTGTCAGCTTCAATGTTTTCAAGCTGGGGTGTAGTGTCCTGTAATTGTGCTGTGTCAGAAGAAGTGGCCATTGAGAAAGGAGCCACGGACTGGTGTGTGTCAAGCTCCGTAGCAGTGGGTACCAGTGTTGTCTTGGCTAGTCTGGAGCTATCAGTATGACTTTCGGTTGCTCTGTCTTGATCTTTAGTAACACCTTTGTCATCAAAGGAAGAGGTGGGAAGGCATATAGTGTTAGAGTTCCAACTGAAGGAGAGAGCGTCCACCTTCCATGCTTGAGGATGGTATGCCCTTGTGAAAAACTTTTTCAGATGGTGATTGAGGTGGGAGGCAAAAAGATCTATGTCCGGCCTTCCCCATGCTTGAGTTATTTGTAAGAAAATGTCTGGATGCAACATCCATTCGTGTGGATCCATGATGTTTCTGCTTAGGCTGTCCGTCAGAACATTGTCCTTCCCTGGTACAAACTGGGATTGTAGCTCTATTTTCAATTGTAGGAAAATATCCCAGAGATTCATTGCCAGTCTGCAAAGAGGGTAGGAATGGGTACCTCCTTGCTTGTTTATGTACCACATAACTGTGGTATTGTCTGTCTTTATTAGTAGATGGCCCTGATGCATGAACTTTTCGAAGGCCTTGATTGCATGTATCACTGCCAGCATTTCTTTTTGGTTGATGTGCAGGTGCTTTTCTTTTTGTGTCCATTGTCCTTGAATGCATCTGCCCTCCATGTGCGCCCCCCATCCATGGTCTGAGGCGTCTGTTATGGTTCGACTTGTATGAGGCTTGCTGAAAGGCAGACCTTTGTTTATCTGGCTTGCTTGAGCCCACCACAGAAATTCCTTTTGAAGGCATGTAATGAGTGGGATCAATGCTTCCAGGCTGTGGCTGTGTTGAGACCATAGACTTTTTAGATACCATTGTAGTTTCCTCATATGCAGCCTTGCATGTGGAATCAGAAGAATGCAAGATGCCATGAAACCCAGGGCCTGCAGAATTTTCCTTGCAGTCATCTGGGTGTGTGTTGCCAATTTTATCCGACATCGGCTGAGGCAAGAAAAGGTACCCAACGGGGTACTTAGCTTTTTTGAAGACTTCAGTAGCTGAAAACACAGGAGCTGGTCGACCGGCACTTGCGAACTGCTTCTGCTTCGGGCGCCGCACGGCAAGAAAGACTGAAGAAGATGGCGTCGGCTGATGCTTTTATACCCCAGGCGCTCTGACGTCGGGGAAAGGGCGACATCAGCCGACGCCAGACCCAGACTTTGGAATCCGGCCAACCGAAGGGCTGCCTGAGGCAGGACAACCCATATGTCAGGACAAAAGTTGCATCCTTGAAGGACATCTCTGTCAGGATGGAAAATGATAAAAGGTTCCACAGCCATGAGTGCCTGTAACTCTGAGACTCGTCAAGCAGAGGTTATTGCTAGAAGCAGAGCTGTTTTCCAGGATAAGAATTTTACATCAGCTGCAGAGGCTGGCTCAAATGGAGGCAGTGTGAGTTTTTCCAAGACACAGTTGAGGTCCCATGCAGGTACTGGTACTCTCCTTGGAGGACTTATGTTTTTGGCCCCTCTGAGGTACTACCTTAGTAATGGATGAGAAAAAAAAGGTGGTTCTGTACTGTAATGAGCTGAAATGGCAGAGGCATGAATTTTAATTGATGAAAAGGAAAGGCCTTTATTCAGCATCTCAGTTAAGTATTGCAAAATCTGAGGAATATTTGGATCAATCGTGTCAATTCCTTGTTCCTGGTTCCAAGCACAGAATCTCTTCCATTTTTCTGCATAAGATTTTCTGGTGCTAGGCCTCCTGGCCTCCAAAATAACATCCATCACCGCTTTAAAAAGATGTGCGTCTTGAATGGCTACATTATCAGTCATGCTATCAGGTTTAAGGTCCTGAGCTGGCTGTGCAGTATCTGACTGTCTTGTTGGGTAAATAAGTGAGGAATCTGAGGTAAAGTCCAAGCTGGGCATTGAGACAAGCTCTTTAGGACTGGGTACCAGTGCTGGCAGGGCCAGTCTGGGGCAATCAGTATCATTTTTGGCTTCTCTTGTCTGACCTTTAGGAGCACCTTGGGGAGGAGAGGCAGTGGAGGAAATGCATATACTGTTAGGTTTTTCCAGCTGAAAGATGGAGCATCCAATTTCCATGCTTGCTTATGATAAGTCCTTGTGCAGAATCTCTGAAGTTGGCAGTTGTGAGGGGAGGCAAAAAGGTCTATGTCTGGGCATCCCCAGTTCCTTGTTATCATGCTGAAGACTTGTGGATCCAATTTCCACTCATGGGGATCCATTAGGTTTCTGCTTAGTTCATCTGCTAGAGTATTTATCTTTCCTGGCAGGAACTGTGCCTGCAGATGTACTTGGTAAGTCAATGCTGTGTTCCACAAGTTCATGGCTAGTCTGCAGAGGGGGTAGGAATGTGTGCCCCCCTGCTTGTTTATGTACTACAGGACTGTAGTAATGTCCGTCTTTACCAATAGTTGTCCTGGATGAAGTAGATCCTTGAAGGCTGTCAGGGCATTTTGAACAGCTAGCATCTCTTTTTGATTGATATGTAGATGCATTTGACTTGCGGACCATGTGCCCTGAATACATCTTCCTGCCATATGGGCCCCCCAGGCATAATCTGATGCATCTGTTGTTAATGTCTGCCTGGCTGTGGGTAAGGTGAATGGCTGTCCCATGTTGTGGTGACAGGCCTGTGCCCACCATCGAAACTCCTGTTGCAGGCAGGGAATGAGGGTAATTATTGTTTCCAGGCTGTGGCAATGTTGAGTCCAAACACTTTTTAGATACCATTGAAGTTTCCTCATATGCAGTCTTGCATATGGAATTAGCAGAATGCAGGATGCCATGAAGCCCAAAGCCTGCAGAATTTTTCTTGCAGATAACTGGGTCTTTGTTGCCAACATTTTGAAATAAGTAGTCAAGTTGTCTTTGTTTGTCTGGTGCGACATGAGCCATCTGGGCAGTTGTATTTAAGCTTGCACCCAGGAATATTATCTCTTGAGAGGGTGCAAGTTTTGATTTATTTTCATTTACTGTGTACCCTAGACCGGCTAGTAATCTTTTTACAAACGCCAGATGCTGCAGTAGAATGTCCTTGTTCTCTGCTTGAATAAGGCAGTCGTCCAAGTAAGGATATATTTGTAGTCCTCTTTGTCTGCAAAATGCAATTACTAGTGCCAGGCATTTTGTGAAGACCCTGGGCACAGTAGATAAGTCAAAGGGCAGTGCAGAGAATCGGTAGTGCATTGAGACAGCTATAAATCTGAGGTATCTTCTGCATGATTGTCTGATTGGGACATGCAGGTATGCCTCTTTTAGGTCTAAAGTCACAAGCCAAGCCTTCTTGCCCAGCATGGGCAGAAGCTGCTGCAGAGTTAACATTTTGAATTTTGGAATATCCAGAAATGTGTTTAGGATAGACAGGTCCAGTACTGGTCTCCAGGCTTTGTCCTTTCTGGGCACCAAGAATAGTCTTGAGTAAAATCCTAGTCCCTGCTCTTGCTGTGGTACTTGCTGAATGGCCCTCATGTCCATGAGGGATGAAACTTGTTTTTGTGCTTCTGCCCACTGATTGCGTGGCAGGTCTGGCATACCGTTTGCCCTTGGCAGGGTGTGAAAATGGAACCTGTAGCCTTGTGATACGATATTTAAGACCCATTTGTCCTGGGTGATCATGTACCAATTTTGTGAAAAAAGTGCTAGCTTTCCCCCCAAAGGAGCTGCCAGAAGATAAGTGCTTGGTGCTGGCAGGGGAAAAGTCATTGAGACCGTTTCCTGTATGGCTGTGATTTTTCCTCTCTGCTTTTGGGGGTAGAAGCACCCCATTGTTTAGGCCTGTATGAGCCTTGAAGCTGTGATCTGCCTCTAGGGTGTCTGTATCTGCCTCTTTGTGGCCTGTCTGACACTGGAAAGGACCAATTCTTTGTAGACCAGTTCCTGCAAAATCTGGAAGGCTATACCTGTAAGAAATCCTTGACTGTTTGCATAGATTTAGCTTTGTCCTCCATTTTCTTCAACACCTCTTCTGCTTTAACACCAAACAAGGTATCATGCTGTAAAGGAGCATCTAAAAGTTTTGCTTTAACATGATCAGGCAGATTCTGTTCTTTTAACCAAGCATGCCTCCTCCTAATGACAGAACTTGTAACAGTGGCCCTGCAGGAGGCCTCTAGAGAATCAAAACCACATTGCAAAGTATTTTTTCCCACTTGTTCAGCTGCATGCAATAAATCCTGCATTTCTTCGTTTTCTGCACATTCTGAATTTGTCAACATTTTCTGTTTAAGCAGTGACATAAGATATTGCTGATATTTAAGCATATGAAACTGACAATTTAAAGCTCTTACAGCCAAGGTAGCAGAAGTATAAATCTTTTTCCACCATCTGTCCAGGGCCCTTGAATCCCTATCAGAGGGGATAGGGTTTTTTGCAGTGGAAGCCTTGACCCCTTTGGGACCCTGAGAAATAGTTTCTGGGTCAGCAGCAGGGATTTTATAAAGAAATGTATGTGAGTCAGGAACCCTGCTGTATCTGTGTGGCTTAACAGGAGCTGGTGGTAAAGAGTCAGGAGACAGGCCGGACTCTGAAAATACATCATCTACAATGTCTAAAACAGGAGGAATAGCAAGGGGCCTGTGCTGAGGTAATAAAAGGAAGTCTCTGAGCCTTTTCTTGGATTCTGAGTAATCTTGGCTCTAGCAGTGGAAATACTCCCTCATAGTATGCAGGGTCTCCCCAAAGGAATAATCCTCAGGAGGAGAGGCTGAAGGGTTAGATTCTTCAGCATCAGAATCCTCATAGGGAGGAAGAGAGTATTCCTGTTCAGAAGAGGAATCAAGAGAAAATGGAAACCTGATCTGAAGATTCATATTCTATCTCTTGCCTAGGCCTCTTATCAGGAGGGGGATAGGAACCCCTGATCAAAGTAATTAGGTCTTCGGCCATTTTAAGCAACTGTTTTTTAGGCATGGAGACCTGTCCAGGAGAATGCTGTACTTGTTTCTTTGTCTTTAGAGGTGCTTTAGTCTTTGCCCTTGAAGCTGAAGCTGGTTTCACATACAACTGTGTAAGCCTTAAAAAACACCCTCAGAAGCCAATGCCTGCTCAGCAGCTCCGGACCCATCTGAGGGGATAGTTTCCCAGTGTCCAATACCTTGAGATTCCAGCAGCCTAGTCAGCTCCACATGGGAGTCGGAAGCAGCCTGTGGCTCTGAGGTACCGGGCGTCAGGGGTTGTGAAAGCACCTCACCGAGAACCAGCGACAGGCCTAGCAGAAGCCTCATCGTCGGTTTTGGACCTTGGATGCCTGTCCTTTTCTTTTTCTTTGCACTTTTTATAAACTCCGGTAGTCGGCTGTTCCGACGGCATTATATAATTAAATCTTCTGCCAAAGTAATGAAATGCAAAATTGTACCGACGCTTAATAATGCGTTGGTTAAATCTAGCACAAAACCCACAAATAGCAACGTCGTGGTCAGGGCCTAGGCAAGGAATACAGTAAGAATGAAAATCCTTATGAGGTGTTTGCTTCCCACAAGAAATACAATTATTAACTTTTTCTGACATCGGTCTGGAGCAAGAAAAAAGTTTCCCCAACAGGATACTTAGCTTTAATGAAGACTTCGGATGTGAAATTCGAATTTGAAAGTCTCAGGAGTCGTCCGACAGGCACTTGTGAACTGCTTTTGCTTCGGGCACCACGCGGCAAGAAAGACTGAAGAAAATGGCGTCGGCTGCATCTTTCATACCCTTGGCACACTGACGTCAGGGAAGAGGCGACAGCAACCGACGCCAGACCTAGACTTTGGAATTCAGGCAGACTGCGGGTAGCCTGCCAGCAGGATAACCCAATTGTAATGACTGCAACAGTGAAACACGATGAACATCAGGTAAACACGACCACACACACACACACACACACACACACACACACACACACTATACAGTCAGAGAAAAATTAAGTACTATAACGGGTTAAGGACACAATTTTTTTCTTTTTAAAGTACAGAAAGGAAGGGGAATCAAAAAGTATATATATATATATATATATATATATATATATATATATATATATATATATATACACACACATACACACACATATACATATATACACCTACCAACTATAGTAGTAGAGAGTACCAAAAGGTATGGAAGCAAAGGCTACCAAAGACAGTAGTTGAGAAAAAATATAGAAATGTTAAAGAAAAATACGGAAAGGAGATCTTTGAAAGGGGTAGCTATAAAGGAAAGGCGACAGTAAATATTTATAATAGAAAAGGGAAAAATACAGTAATACAGAAAAAAAGTGCAAAAATATACAAGAAATAATTCAGTTAGCTCGAGAGTTACTGGTAACAAGTCTGTCACAGCAAGTGGCAAACGAAATCTCAGGTAAACTGGAGAGAAGCATTCTGGGTAGGACTTGATCTCAAGAGTTTTCTTGTTCTCGCGGGCTGTAGTAACGGTCGAGTTGGTTCTGATATTCGGAACTGAACCCATATGTCAAGGATTAAATGACGACTAACAACATAAAAGACCCTTGAAATAAAGGTACCTTGTTTTTACTATATTATGAAAGACAAAATGGAATGCGAGAGACAGGGAGGAGAAGTGACTGAACACAAAATTATGTCAGTATGGTAACCTCCTTCAGGCCATTTTGGATTAACAAATTAAAAAACAGTTCTAATCTCACACACACGTGCACTTTCAGTTACCAGGTGAATCTGTCCTGTACGCATGAAAAAGTGTTAAGTCTATGTGAATTCAAGCCTTAGCGACACACAACCATCAACAACCACTAGGAAAAGACAGCTAATAAGATTAAGACATGGTCCGACTCAAAGCCCCGTCACTATACTCTGTAACATCCAGACTGTTAAGAGGTGACTTCTGTCTGGCATACACGGCATCCTCCGGACGCAGTATTGATGGAAATACTGTACATCAGCAAGCTAAATGGCATCACAAATATTTGGTCTGGGGATCTAAACCTCTACAACATCAGGAGAACAGTTTGGAGGGACATTTTTTTCTTGCAGAGGATACCGCTGCTCTAGAACAGACTCTCCATCGACATAGAACAAAATCTTCTCTGTCCACATTCAAGTGCAGCTTGGGTCTATGGATGGCAAACAGAAATTTTACCCCAGGGCTGCCCTCTTTACTACTAATGGATACAGGAAGCTCCTAAATGTTTTATCCCTTGCATGGGTCCTCTCAAAATATCTATGATCTGATCCTACTTACATTCATTAGAAATAATATACAATTCTTTACCATGGTATCGGAAAGGCCAATCTCTAACCAAATAGGAAAGGTTAATTATAACTCAAAAAGGGAAACTGTCTGGGTTTAAAATGGCACATATGGGCAGCTAGCCTAGTACTTACAGATGAACCTATAAGACACAATGTGGACTCCAGATCAAAAGACAAAATAAAGAGGAAAACCTCTAGACAAACAAGACAGAAATCTAAAGTCTAAGGTTATGACGAGTACATTAAAATGTTACTGTGTTACCAGATTTGTGGTGTACAGTAATCAAGTCCTACTCAGATAAATAAGGTTCAATTAGCAGCCTCGAGGAGCTAGCAGGGGGAGAGAGGAATGGTGAGA
The DNA here is from genome assembly GCF_019279795.1 of Protopterus annectens. Lineage (NCBI taxonomy): Eukaryota > Metazoa > Chordata > Ceratodontiformes > Protopteridae > Protopterus > Protopterus annectens. Next base: position 966,695,209 of record NC_056728.1, read on the forward strand.
CTATCTCTACTGACCCTGAGAAGAAGATATGCCTTTCTCAAGAGGATGTGTCACACTCGAAAGTAAGTGACGCCCTCTACAGTGGAACAACACATGCCTACCACACTGGATATCCACCAGCATGGGCTGAGGAATGCAGGACCATAAAACAAACACCATTCCCCCTGCATGGATGATTACACCACTCCCAGTATGCTTCACTCTTTCCTCTAGGGGAACGAATGGGCTACACAACTTTCACCAATGGGGGTCAAATGGAGCAACCAGGGTGTGGCTTGATGGTCAGATGGTGAATTAAGCAAAATAATTACCTGTATTATGACACATTTTACTTCTGCAACTCTAGAATAAGAACTTGTATGTAAAGAAGCAAGTCAAGAAGGAGACTCTACAAATACTCAAAAAAGACAAAAACCTCAAAATAGCCATTTTCCTATTCACAGTACGAGACCCAAAAGGGAAAAAGTTAAGGTTACACTTACGAACATTTTTGCTTAGAGGTTTTACACTCTTGCATTCACACATAGACCCTCCACTAATAAAACATACCAACATCTACACTTACAAGTCTGAGAGAGATCCAGTGGCAAAAAGGCCTAAAACTCAAATTCAGCTCTATTCAACCAAAGCCTGAGTACCGGCTTTGTCCCAGTTGAGTTGAGGACAGACACTGTCATCCCTTTACACAAAGGTGGAGCATCCACCGATCTGGGAAATTATAGCCCCATCAGCCTAACTAGCCTAATCTGCAAGGCCATGGAACGGATTATAATGGACCTCATTAACAAGGACACTGGCAACCTCCAAACACTCAGTCCTACACAGTTTGGATTTGTTAAGGGAAGGTCATGTCTGTTAAATTTTACTGACTTTTTGAGACAGTCACCAAAGCCATAGACAAGGGGAAGACCATGCACACCACCTACCTTGACCTGGCCAAAGCCTTCGACACTATTCCCCAATCAGGCATAATAGATAAACTCTCTCGACTAGGCATCACTCCATATGTTACCAGATGGGCAGCTAATAGGCTCACTGAGAGAACCCACCTAGTCAAAATAAGGGAAGCCACCTCAAGCAGTAGACCCGTATTGAGTTGGGTACCCCAGGGTTCGGTCTTGGGGCCTCTGCTATTTGGGATATAGTTTTCTGAGGTGCAGATCAAAACCAGTGGGCTACAGCTGACCAAGTTTGCAGATGACTGCAAGCTGGGCGCTGTCATCAATTCCCCTAGTGATGTGGACATCCTCCAAGAGGGTCTCAACCAAACAAATGACTGGTGCCAGAAACATGGCCTCAAGCTAAATACAAAAAATGCATCATCATCCCCTTTGGGGAGAGTGACGTCCCCACAAATTATCATAACAATGCCCTAAGCACACAGTCAGTCAAGAGGGATTTGGGCACTCAGATTGATAGCAACCTGACTTTTGACCATCATGTTGCTTCCATTGTACAGAAAGCTTTCTACATGGCCCACCTCATAAATAAGGGTACCTCATCCAACTTTCACCAATGGACAAGGTCATAACATCCCTGCATTCTTCCCTTATAAGGTCCACTACCAAGTGCAATGCCCCATTCGGCATCTACCTCGCAAAGCAGATGCAGCAGCTGGAGACCACAGAGGTTCCTCATCAGGAGATTCCAGGGCCTCAAAAATCTACCATACAAAGATAGGCTAAAAGCCTTATTCCTCTACTCTGTTTCATACAGACTCCTCAGAGGTGACTTCTGTCTGACATGCAAGACAATCTTGGACCCCGCCTTGATGGGACTGCTGCATATCCGCAAGCTCCACTCCAGTAACCCACACATACGGCCTCAACCTGGTCTGCGACATCAATAGGACTTGCTGGCAGGACAGATTTGTTTCCCAGAGACTCCCCCTTCTGTGGAATAGACTCCCTCTCCATGTCAGGCAGAGTACCTCTTTACCCCTTTTCTGTGACATCAATAGGACTTGTTGGCAGGACAGATTTGTTTCCCAGAGACTCCCCCTTCTGTGGAATAGACTCCCTCTCCATGTCAAGCAGAGTACCTCTTTACCCCTTTTTAAGCATAACCTGGATAACTGGATGGGAAATAGAAAATACATCCCTGGGATTCCACCCTTGTCCCTGCTGGACAGGGGCATCAGGTGCTGATTTGTCTATACATGGGCTAAACTCTTGGCTAGACTTATAAGGGCCTCAGGGCTAATAGCCTAGTAACTTCCTATGATTCTATGAACTCTGGGACGAATACTGTTGTCATAAAATTTCCACAAAAGGGTAAGTTTCTTGACCAGATCATTACAGTGTCAGTCACAAACTGGAGAATGTAACAAAGCTCAACACACTTGGTCAAGAGTGACTCGGCATCAACAAAAAGCACCTCATCAGACAAAAGAATTCTAACCTACAATACACAGTGCCTGAGTCAGGCCAGTCCCTTGAGCCAAACCTGCTGTTTAACTGTAGTACTCAAAAACAGAGCAAAGAGAGTCAACAGCATGATTAGCATACTTGTCAAAGTGTGTCTAGTGGTGGAGGCCCATCAACAGTGTACACAATTTAATAGTTCCTTTCAGTCATCTTGAAATTTCAGATAGTTACTAACTGAGAAGCATTACGTTGATGAAGTACCTCAAAAAGCCACAAGCTCAAGGTTCAGCATACACAGACCTTGAAAAAATAAAATAATTTAAACAAAGAAATCAAACATCTGAGCCTCTTAACCAAAGATGAAATGGCATCAAATGCAGCCTTTCCTACTAGACCAAGCCTCTGTTAAGTCTACACGCTGTACATTCATTAAAAAAAGAAGAAAAAAAATGTCTGAAAACAGCAAGTGCAGGCCTTTAGAAATACCACACTGTATATTAAGGGAATAAAAAAAACTGAAAAAAATGGTACCTACAAGGCTTCTAAACTACCACACAAAGAAGTAAAGAAGTGAAAGACACGGTAAGACTAAAGATGAGAATCACGCAAGTTAGAGCTACCATTTCTTTGAAAAAGGAACCATCACACCTTAAAAAAAAAAAAAAAAAAAGACTTTCCGGCAATACTGGGCTATAGCTCATATGGGACTTGGAGACGTCAAAGTCATACAATAAATGATTGAAGACACACGCCCACTTCATTGATTTTGTGTGTGTGTGTGCGTCTGTGTGCGTGTGTGTCTGTGTGCGTGCGTGTGCGTGTGCGTGTGCGTGTGCGTGTCCGTGCACGTGTGTGACGCACCAGCAGTGATTCAGTGCATGCCACCTGTAGAAGCAAAACAATGGATAGGGCAAAACCTCAGTGCAAAAATCTGGACAAAGCCCGACATAATGAGAGAACAAAGGCCCAAACAGGGACAGATTTTAAATATATTGCTTTAATAAACTTAGAAAGTAGAAAGAACAGGATTTGTCTTAGCATGCATTCTTCTGAAGAATATTAAGCCTGAATCTCAAGTGTATGTCATTATTTAGTGACTTCAATCCTCAGATCTCAGTGATTTGTAAGAAAATCACAGAGTTTATGAGAAACACAGCAAAAGTATGAGACAAACATCTGGACATTTTGTGAAAATCTGGACAGTTCAGAGCGGTATGACATCCAACCTAGCTCCATGGCACAGAGGGATGGAGCCCTTAAATGCAACCTAGATGACTGGGGTTTGATTAGCAGTCCTGGCACTGGGGAAGTCAGGCAGGAAGAGACCGGAGTGAAGGGTTATGGCCCACTTGACTCTCCCAGGGAGTAAGGAGAGTAATAGGTGCTCAGGGGGCATATAGGGACGTGCAATTTCTATGGTGGAGACCAGGGAAATCATTTTCCATGTGTGCACGTGGGGACTGGTCTGCTTACTGGCAACCAGCACGACAGCCCAAGTCCCCCCTCTTCAGCTCTGTAATCTGCGGATCCCACAAGGAAAGTGGGGCTAAAATGAAAACCCTTAAACCACCTCAATGGCTGGCCAAGAGCTGTTCTTGGTCAATCCTTTGTCTTGTGATGGGGAAGGAATGGGCTAAATGGAAAGGAGGAGGGCTGATGCTGACAGGTAGCAGAGGCAAAAGTGTAAAGAAAATAAAAAGGATGATGGCTCACATCAACTCAAGTCTTGCTACAGTCAGGAATTTAGCTACTGCAGTCACTGAAACAAAACGAGTCAGAAAAGAACTCTGGCCCTGTAGCATAGATGGGCAAAGCCCTGACTACAACTAGTATTCAAATAGCAGCACAGGAGATGAATGGGTCCAGAAAAGGAGGATATAAATGAGTAGCCATTGCCAACTTACCCATCACTGGGAAGTAGAATTGGTATGGCTCACTGCTTTGGCAACACGTACTGGTGGGTAGGCCATCATCTGTAGCACATACACCATCAAGCCCATACTGCTAGAAGTGCACTGCTTAGTTAGAAAGGTCAGCATGTGTAACAGTGTCTACAGCAACACCAGTGTTCCAGAAGGAAAGCATATCAGTGGTGCTTTCTATCTATGTACCTGAAACATTCCACACTTGCTGAGTTACTTAGGGATACAGCAAAAGATAAGATGGAGATGATGGAACTGCAGAAGGTAACTTTAATATTACACCTGGACAGACTTAACAGTAATCTGCTTTACACAGTGAACCTTCATACAGACTACCACTGGAAGAAATGAAAAGAGGAACTCCAAAATAAAGGGAAGCAACTAGAACAACTGCAGAATTAAGTCTCTGATGAAGGAGAGGACTGCAGACCAGAAATGAAAAGCATACAGAAAGAAACTAAAGGACACACAGAAGAGACATTGCACTTCTATAGGGGAACTCTTAACAGATTTGTTTTAGTTTCCCAGAGTACAGGGGTAGACTAACTCTGAGACAGACAGCAATTTTCAGAGAGGGTGACTGCAGGTTTTTGAAATATGTCTAGATATGCAGTTGATCTGGGATTCTTTACTAATACACAAAGGAACTCCTGCACTGGTCTTTACAAGATGTGCTTTACTCCAAAAACAGCTCAGCACTTTCAGCCCACAGCAACAAAAGGACCTTATCAAAACTGTTAAAAAACTCTCTCAAATTCATTTTAAAACCAGAGTCTCAATCATGTGATCATCAATAGCCAGTCAAAATCAGCAAGCAAAATTAACAAGCACCAACATTTAAAGCCATAAAAACAATTAAATGATATCATGTATGTACATTGTACACACATGCACCTATCTATAAACGTAGCTGTTAATATTCCACATATATCAATCAGTTTCAAGGCTGATGATATGGAAACATGTCACAGATTCCTGGAAAATTTGTGACGTCATGTCTCAACTGGCACAATTATTCTCATTTAAGTCTGCATTTCCAAGGAATTCCCCTTTCAGAGACATTTATTTTATTAATAACAAAAAACACAAACACCTTGTATTTTGGGCAAATAAGAGAATTCCTAAACAGTGCACTGTTAACATTCACTTTTTTAATATCTGCAAAATGGTCATAAATCCTTTCTTTAAGGGAACATTTTCTTTTCCCAACATAATGTGCACTGCAGAAAAGACATTGTGTGTGGTTTACTACTGCTCTGGTGTTGCAGCAACATCAACGAGGACAAGGGATTGTCCTCATAGTTTTAAAAGAGAAATTTTGTTGCATCAGAATTATACCTAAATTATCTGCACATCCCACATTTGAGCATTTTCCACTGCAAGTGACTGAAATATCTGTTGAACTCTCTATCATGACGTGCCTTTCTAAAAAAAAAACTTAGTTCACTACCTAATGTCTGCATGATGTTTAAGGCAAAAGCTTTTCCCAGTTGGATTTTAGTCTTACAGATGTTTCCTGCATCCAATGAAAAAGTAATGAAGGAATCAGAGGTCCTAGCTTAAACACTGCAGTGTTTCTTCATAGTGAACCAAGTCTTTCAGAATGGGTTTATAAACCAGACTTCTACCACCAATAACAAACTGCCATCTCATCAGTGAACTGAACTGTCTGCTGATCCGCATCTTTTGAAAAACAGACATTCCTTCTAAAAATACACTACTCGAGGAAATTATCTGGGACATTCTATCATTTTCTTTTCACAAGACTGCACCTCTGGTGAAAAGGATGGCAGCTAGTATAGTGGAGATGTGTGTTAGAAAAGTTTAATTTACAATACAAGGACGACTAAAACAATGGGGCACGCTGTCTTTTGAGATAAAGACATCCAGGTAAGCAAAGAAGCATAGGAATAAAGAAGAAAAAGTACAGTGTTGTACCTACCATAAATGTAGATGTCCGATAGGTATGCATCTGCAGTCATCACATATCGGTTGTCCTGCCTCAGGCAGCCCTTCGGTCGGCCGGATTCCAAAGTCTGGGTCCGGCGTCGGCTGATGTCGCACTTTCCCCTGACGTCAGAGCGCCTGGGGTATAAAAGCATCAGCCGACGCCATCTTCCTCAGTTTTTCTTGCCCCAGATGCCAAGTGCCCTCTAAGGAAGGCTAAATTTGGAGAGATGCATTTAAAAATCCAAACATGCACAGTAATATAAAAACAAATACACCATAATAGATCCCCCAGCTAGCTATAAGAGGGGTAAGTACCCAAGAAATACCACAGAAGGGAAGGAGGAAGGGTAAACCTGACTGCAGATGCATACCTATCGGACATCTACATTTATGGTAGGTACAAAACTGTACTATGTCCTTCAAGGATGCATCTGCAGTCATCACATATGGGTAGAATACCATAGCCAATCTGGGGGTAGAGGAACTATGAAAAGGATGGTGTAGCTAAAATTCCCTGCAGGACTGCCATAGCAAAGCCTGCTCTGGATCTGGAATATAAAGGTAAATTGTAATGCTTAGCAAATGTATGCACGGAGCTCCATGTAGCAGCTTCTAAAATGTCCTTGGTAGCCACCCCTCTTAAGAAGGCTGTGGAGGTGGCTGTGGCTCTCGTGGAATGAGGTCTGATGTTAGCTGGCACAGTTTTTCCATGAAAGGAGTAACAAAAACGAATGCAATTCCCTATCCATTTTGAAATTGTACGTTTGGAAATTGCTTTTCCTTGTGTACCAGAAGCATATGCTACCAACAGCTGGTCAGTTTTTCTGTAACTTTTAGTTCTGTCCAAGTAGTAGCGCAACTGTCTGTGTATGTCCAGGGTGTGCAGAAGTTTCTCTCCTTTGTTTTGTGGATTTGGAAAGAAGGTAGGCAAGTGAATAGCTTGGTTTAATGAAACCCTGGATACCACCTTTGGCATAAATGTAGGATTGGTTCTCAGTGAAACTCTGTCCTGATGAAAAATAAGAAATGGCTGTACTGCCATAAGGGCCTGTAACTCAGATACTCTTCTTGCTGAGGTTATGGCCAGAAGGAAGGCAATCTTCCAGGACAGGAACTGTGGTTCTGCAGATGCTGCTGGTTCAAAGGGAGGCAGTGTTAGTTTTTCCAACACAAAGTTAAGGTCCCAAGTAGGTAGAGGTGGTTTCCTTGGAGGATTGATGTTTCTGATTCCTCTTAGAAACTGTCTCAGGAGAGGATGAGAGAAGACAGGTGGATCAGTATTGTACTCTGCTGAAATTGCTGAAGCATGAATTTTAATGGAAGAATAAGACAGGCCATTGTGGAACATTTCCGCTAAGTATTCCAGGATATGTGCCATGTTCATCACTGTCGCATCTAGGCCCTTTGTGGTGTTCCAAATGTGAAATCTTTTCCATTTTGCTGAATATGCCTTTCTTGTGGAAGGCCGGCGAGCTTCCATAATAATATCTTTCACTCTCTGGGATAGCTTATCCTGGGGAGGAGTCAAGGTATTTTCCAGGCTGTTAGTTGCAAGGTTTTCAGGTTGGAATGCAGAGTTTTGTAATTGTGCTGTGTCAGTAGAAGTGGCCATAGAGGAAGAGGCCATGGTTTCGCAAGTGACATGCTCTTTAACAGTGGGTACCAGTGCTGTCTTGGCCAGTCCGGAGCTATCAGAATCACTTTTGGCTGCTCTGTCCTGATCTTCAGTAAAACCTTGGTCATTAATGGGAGAGGTGGAAATGCATACACTGTTAGAGTTCTCCAGCTGAAAGAGAGGGCGTCCACTTTCCATGCTTGTGGGTGGTATGTCCTTGAGCAGAATTTCTTCAGTTGATGATCGTGGGGGGAGGCAAAAAGATCTATGTCCGGCCTCCCCCATGATTGTGTTATCTGTAGAAAGATGTCTGGGTGCAGCATCCATTCGTGTGCGTCCATGATATTTCTGCTTAAGCTGTCCGCCAGTATATTGTCTTTCCCTGGCACAAACTGGGATTGTAGCTGTATATTGAGTTTCAAGGAAAGTTCCCATAGATTCATTGCCAGCCTGCAAAGAGGATAGGAATGGGTGCCTCCTTGCTTGTTTATAAACCACATAACCATGGTGTTGTCTGTCCTTATTAGCAGATGGCCTTGATGCAGAAAGGGTTTGAAGGCTTCGACTGCATGTATCACTGCCAGCATTTCCTTTTGGTTTATGTGCATGCGTAGCTCTTTTTGTGACCATAGACCTTGAATGCATCTGCCCTCCATGTGCGCTCCCCATCCGTGATCTGAAGCATCTGTTGTAATGGTTTGGCTGGCTGTTGGTTTGCTGAAAGGCAGACCCCTGTTTGACTGGCTTGCTTGAGCCCACCACAGAAATTCCTTTTGTAGGCATGGAATGAGTGGTATCAAAGTTTCCAGGCTGTGACTGTGCCGAGTCCATAAACTCCTTAGGTACCATTGTAGTTTCCTCATATGTAGTCTTGCTTGCGGAATCAGAAGGATGCAAGCAGCCATGTAACCCAGGGCCTGCAGGATTTTCCTTGCAGTCAGCTGGGTTTGTCTTGTCAGATTTTTGAAGTAATCTGGTAGTTGACCTTGTTTTTCTTCTGTGAGGAAGGCCATTTGGGTGGTTGTATCTAGATTTGCACCCAGAAAAGTTATTCTTTGGGATGGAACAAGTTTTGATTTGTGAAAGTTGACTGTACATCCCAAGGCCTGAAGTAGGTGGATGGCATAATTCAAGTGTTTTACCAAAGTTTGTTGGCTGTCCGCTTGTATAAGGCAGTCGTCCAGATATGGGTATATTTGAATCCCCTGCAGTGTGCAATTACTGATGCCAGGCATTTCATGAATACTCTGGGTGCAGTAGAAAAGCCAAAGGGCAATGCTGAGAATTGATAATGCTCTGAACCTGCAAGAAATCTGAGGTGTCTTCTGCAACATTGTCTGATAGGGACATGCAGGTATGCCTCCTTGAGGTCTAGAGTTACCAGCCAAGACCCCTTGCCCAGCATGGGAAGGAGCTGCTGTACAGTCAGCATTTTGAACTTTGGCACAATGAGATAAGTATTCAGTGCGGACAAGTCGAGAATAGGCCTCCATTGTTTTTCTTTTCTTGGAACAAGGAATAGTCTGGAATAAAATCCTTGGCCTTGTTCTGAGAGAGGAACCTTTTCTATAGCTTTCATTTGCATTAAGCTGGAAATTTGTTTCAAAGCCTCTGCCCTTTGATTTGGTGGCAGGTCTGGTATGCCTTTTCTTTTTGGTAATGTGTGGAAATGGAGCCTGTATCCTTTGTCTATTATTTGTAGTGTCCATTTGTCCCTTGTAATACTGTGCCAATTTTCTGAGAATAAAGAAAGCTTTCCGCCCAAAGGTGCTTCCAATTGAGCCCTGGTTGGCGGTGTCAAAGTAAAGTCATTGAGCCTGTCCTTGTGCAGCAGTTGAAGGTCCTGCATTACCTCTCTGGTTGGGAGGTTGCCATTGACGTCCTCTGTAGGAGCCTCTAGCTTGCCCTCTACCTCTGGCACGCCTGTTCTTGCCTCTCTGTGTCTGGAAAGGACCAATTCTTGGAAGGCCAATTCCTGCTGAGTCTTGGTGGTTGTACTTGGAGAAAATCTTTGACTGTTTGTACAGATTTTGCCTTTTCTTCAAATTTCTTTAGGACCTCCTGAGCCGTGGAGCCAAATAACTTTTGCTTTTCCAGTGGAGCATCCAGAAGCTTTGCTTTAACATGGTCTGCAGAGATTGTTCCTTTAGCCAAGCATGCCTACGTATGACTGCGCCAGTCATAGCTGACCTACATGAAGCTTCCAATGCATCATAACCACATTGCAAGAAATGGTTGCTAACCTGTTGTGAGTTATGTACCAGATCCTGAAGTGATTTGCGGTCTAGGGGGTCAGGTGAAGACAGCTTTTTATGCAATTCATCTAACAAATACTCTTGGTACTGTATCATATGAAATTGATAATTTAATGCCCTCATAGAAAGAGTGGCAAAAGTATACACTTTTTTACCCCATCTCTCTAAAGCTCTGGACTCCCTTTCAGAGGGGAGAGGATTTTTAGCAGTGGCAGCTGCAACCCCTTTAGGGCCCTGGGAAATAGTTTCTGGATCAGCAGAGTGGGCCTTGTAAAGGTAAAGATGCGCGTCCGAGACCCTGTAGTACCTATCGGGTTTGGCAGGAGCCGGAGGGAGGGAATCAGGGGTTGTGCTAGAGTCAGAGTACACATCATCAATGACATTCAAAACAGGAGGAATAGCTAAAGGCCTATGCTGAGGCAAATGTAAAAAAGTCCTTAATCTTTTCCTGGAATCAGAGAATTCCTGGCCCTGCCATTGGAAATGCTCTCTCATAGTGTGTAGTGTCTCCCCAAAGGAAAACTCTTCAGGAGGGGAGGCCGAGGGAATAGATTCTTCTGCATCAGAATCCTCGTAGGCTGAAAAAGCCTCCTCCTGGTGGTCCGAGAGAGTAGAGCCATCAGAGGCCTCATCTGAGGAGTGGGGATCAGAGGGCTCAACCCTGGGCCTTTTGTCTGGTGGAGGTTGAGAGCCCCTGTCCGGATGAGATTGAGAGCCCGTAATTAAGGAGATAAGATCCTCTGCTAAGCTTAGAATCTGTGAACCAGTAGAGGGTCCCTGAGGGATAACCTTGGGAGGCAAAGCTTTTGAGAGTTTAGCAGCTTTAGCCCTGGAGAATGCCTTAATGGACATGGATGCAGGAGGCCTGGTTGCACCACGTGCTGGTGTAGATTTGTCTAAAGGGATGGTGTCGGAAGGTTCCAGGACATCAGTTTCTGTTGGAAATTCAATAACAGACTCAGCCGGGGCCTCCGGGGCCGAGGTAGTCGGTTGAGCGGTTTCGGTAATTGGAAGTACTAAGGACTCTGTTTCAGCCAAGACCGAGACACTCGCGGTAGGGCCTGGCCGTGGTTTCATCCGAAACCGCAGCCTGCGTGCGTCGGTCCTGGTCCTTCCGTTTCTTAATTAAATGTGAAGTCTGAGTTTCCGACGGCATCTTATACGAAAAACTAGCCCCAAAAAATTCCTCTGCAAACTCCGCCCGACGTCTAAGAGTGCATCGGTTAAAGGAAGCACAGGTGAACAGGCCGAGACGTCGTGGTCTGGGCCTAGGCAGGGGAGGCAGTAAGAGTGGAAATCCTTATGAGGTATTTGTTTCCCGCAAGTTAAACAATTATTAACTTTATCTGACATCGGCTGAGGCAAGAAAGAGTCCCCAATGGGGTACTTGGCTTTTTGAAGTCTTCGGTAGCTGAATTACAGGAGCTGGCCGACCGGCACTTGCGAAATGCTTCTGCTTCGGGCACCATGCGGCAAGAAAGACTGAGGAAGATGGCGTCAGCTGATGCTTTTATACCCCAGGCGCTCTGACGTCAGGGGAAAGTGCGACATCAGACGATGCCGGACCCAGACTTTGGAATCCGGCCGACTGAAGGGCTGCCTGAGGCAGGACAACCCATATGTGATGACTGCAGATGCATCCTTGAAGGACATCCCACGATCTGTTCCAAGTATTCAAAAAAAAAATTCCAATTCACAGGTAGTGGCTGGCTATAACAAGAAAATATCATCTTAACATTTAAGATACAATACAATCATGACTTTAAATGAACAGTTAAAAATGTATTCCTTTTCTCGATGTGTGAGCACTAGAACTAGACTGGCATAAATGGATACCGCTGCCATACCCATTGCCACACCAGTGTGTTGCCAAAAGAATTCACCTTCAAAAAAGATGAAACTGATCCTCCGTGTCATTTCCATAACATTTTCTATATGCCTGACATCTGTTGCATTCAATGCTATGTGTTTTGCCACAGAATACAGAAACCACTCCATCCCTGTACTGTGATGAATAACTATGTACAAACTCTTTATGTCTGTTAATGACATTAATCTTAAGGTTTTGATGGAAAGAAATGCTGAGACTGAACTGAACAATAACAGAAATTGATGAAAGAATCATTTCAACAGTTAGGATGGCCTTCCAGAGCAGAGTCTAGAATACAACCAACAAATGTCAGTGTCTTATGGCTGCATCTGTTATTTCACTCTGTTCACTATTAAACTTAAGAAATGGAACAGCTGAAGTAAAAACTCCCATGTAGACCATAGACATCAGCCATCCAGAACTTCAATTAGGGCCCATTCAGAATTTGATCCTGTTGAAGCAGCTGAGACCTAGACTTGATATAAGGTCCTTGGACTTAAAAATAAATAAATAAATCTAGATCCCTTCTGGTCTGGTGAAACCTCTCTTATGCCCATTTCTGAAGAAGGCTTCAGGGCTCCTTTTTGACTGCAGTCTTTTAATGGGATGGGATGCAAGTTAAAAGAAGACAACACATCTTGAGATGGGTGTTAAACGGGGTTTTTGTAGCCTCTAGATACAACTCTCCAAACCCACCTGTCTTGCATGATGTTTATCCATACCAACAGATGGAGGGACAGATGGCCCCAAATCTTCCTGTGTGGGATAGTTGGACAAGCCTTCAGGGGATTCTGCTACTGTTGCTGTGAGCATGTGAACAGCTGAGAATTTCTACCCATGGATGGAATCCATTCTGAAATATGATAATCCTGCCCCAATGTCTCACCAATATAGGATCTATGTAATAATGAAACAAGCAACCCCCCCCCCCATAGCACTGACATCAAACTCAACACACAATGCCACAAAATTTTTATATCATTCTATATGGCCAAACTCCGTTTTCTTTGGTTAGGCCTCATCTCATATTTACCTAATCATGTCACTTGCATCTGAAAGGATAATGCTGGGGTCTAATTATATGCTGCTGATCCTGTTATTGACCATATCATGCAAGTTAACTTCACTGTTCTTGAACAAAATACAATATCCAAAGTCTAACAACTGCACAATGTTACTGCTAGCCAAAAACCTGCAGAGGAGGGTTTCCCCTTAATACAGCCAAATTATTAGATTACTGGTACCTTCATCATCCATCAGATCACCCATTCCAAGGGAGCTGGGACCCATTTCCCATCTAAATGATTTCTCAAAACAAACTTACTTACTGATCATTCAAACCACAAAAATAACTGGGTCGCTCTAAAAACACAGGGAGCATGACAGAATCAGTATGTTCCTAATTGGCTACGTAACACTTTTGATTGATTCTGTTACTTTACTGGATATTTCAAAATTGATAAGTGTGTATATATATATATATATATATATATATATGTAATTTTGGAGGGATTATTTTATCTGATGAAGTTTAACGAAAACGTAAAAGGAAATACTGTCACGTTATTATCCTGTGCTTGTTTTGTGGTTCGATTACATGCCTTCTTATGTGTGTATTAAAAGGAACGGTCTACACTGCTGGTTTCCTGGTGCTTTGTTCGTGTTTACTGGTTTTGGGTTTGGCACTGAGACCACTTTTCAGTTTACTTTTCTATAAATGTTGCTACCAATCTAAAAAATCTTCAGCAAATCCCTTTCAAAGGCTAAGACCTAACTGCTTCATTAGTTTAAACTGATTAAAATTTCCCACCTTAAACTTAGATATACTCTACCTTCCTAAATGTAAATTAAGCTTTCTACTTAAATGTACAACGGTATCAGTGTACTGTTATCCTCTCACTTTATTAATTTTTCTTCTTTTGTATTCTCAGCATTGCACATTCTTTACATGTTACTCACTGTCACTTCATGTTTTTGTTACCTTATGTACTCTGTGTGAATGATCATATTACCGACTCCTTGCTGAAACTCAAACTGGTAAGGATTGTTCAGTGCTGTATTTATTTACGAAATTTGTTAACCGGGCTAAATGCATCAATTTAAGATGACTGAAGAATTTCTGTAATGCAGTTTGCTAAATTCATTAGACTGTAAATGTGGTTTGCAAAGTCATTGATAAATTGAGACTGTCCTAAATAGTACTGGTATTCCCTTAGGTTAAAGAAACCTATCCAGAAAGGCGAAAAGTTAGGAGCTGGCAGAGAGACCCCATTTGGTGCGACTGAAAATTTTCAGTAAAATGGTTTCAGTATACTGACTTTCAGTCAAATCTTCTTCAGTCTCATATAGCAGATCCAATCATTATGTCCCCATTTATACTGTTTTGTCACACACCAACACATCTTGTTCTCATTCCACTATACATACTTAAGAAAATGGTCTTTCTCCTGAAAAGTTTCCTTACCTTCAACACATTTCAGATTTTCCAAGACTTCCTATCAACAACCACTCTGCAGATTCCAGACTAAAGTTTGACTAGCTCTCCATTATCCTCAGACAAGACCCTTCTGGTGCAGACAGCTGAAGTTCAGCATGGATTGTCACTTCATTCTCAAACACACACATTGCAATTTTTGCACCTGCGCTGCAGAGCTAATACTGTTAATATGAAGTCGATGTAAATTAGATACCAGGTTTAATTGCCTGTAACTTAAGATGGTAATGCACTCTAACAAATACTGTTCAGTGATATGCTTCTTACCTCGGCAAAATTCCATCAGGATGAGCACTTCCCAAACACTGTCATTAAAACAGTTAACTGCAGAATCCAAATAACCCACAATGTTCTTGTGATCAGAAAGCTCTTTCTGCAAAAAAAAACAAAAACAAGGCAATCACCAGTTATGTACAATGCTGTTATTAATTACAAGAGCTAATATCTGCTTCTCCCATCTATCCCATGACTAATCAAGCACCCATCACCAATAAGACTCCAGGAAAAGTAGAGAACAGGTGGAAAATCACTGCCATCTTCATGTGTAGGCTACAAGATTTTTTTTTTCATCTGAATGCTTCTCCCATCCTCATCCAAATCCAACTAGTCACAAAAATTATGTCATACCACTATGCTAAGTCTACTACAGGTACATGCTTCCATACACCACTGGCTATTGGCTAGAGTGCTGTGCATTCTTCCTAGGCTCACACTCCAAGTTCAAAGTGCAGGACCTGTACATTTTGGGGCTTCCCGTACATGGTACTCCAGTGGCAGGGCTCTGACAACACATCTTTTCAGCTACCTGAGCCTAGATTCTCCTGAATATAGTAAGGGCCATGGAGCTGACAAAAAACACAAATGGTCACACTTAAATACACATTTACAGAACTCACACAAAACACGTGCATGTATGTATGTATATACATACACAAACACACGATAGATACATAATGAATTAATGTATTTAGCAAGATTTTAGTTCTGTCCAGAAATCTCAGATACTTCTTGTTGCTTTGTAGTCACAGTACGTTAACAGCTAACCAAGCAGAATTAAGTCTTCTGTGGACAAGAACTGCTCTGCTAACCTTTAAGCACTGCATTACATATAAAGATATATTCTCATATTGATATTCATTCAAGGGTAAGTCACGCTTACTCAACCTGGTGGATTTTTTTTGAATAGGTCTCCAAAGCAAAGGATGAAGGCAAGATATTACACATTACATACTTCAACCTGACCAAAGGTTTTGGCGCAATTTCCCACTCAGGCATAGTAGAAAAGCTAAATAAACTAGGAATAAACACCTACGTCACCGGCTAGATCGCCAGCTGAGTCACAGACAGGATGCAGGAAATCAAAATTGGGGAAGTTACCTCCACAGAGTGACCAGTCAACAGTGGAGTCCCACAGGGTTCTGTGATGGGACCCCTCTTGTTTGGCATCTACTTATCTGAAGTTATCAAAGGGCTGTGGCTGACTAAGCTTGTATATGACTGTAGCCTTGGGACAGTCACTGAATCCCCAAATGTCTTAAAACATCCTGCAGAAAGCCTTGTCCCAAATAAATAACTGGTGCCAAAATCATGGACTGACACTAAATGCTGAAAGAAATGCATTACTTTACTGCATCCTTTGGGAAATCATCTATCCCAGGGAACTATCAAATTGACAATATGCCAAGAACTGATCCAGCTATTCAGGATTTAGGAACTTATGTGGACAATGACCTAACTTTTGATCATTTCTGTTCATTGTTGTAAGACAATTCTTCTATATAGCACAGCTTATAAACAAAGGGATGGAGTCTAGATCTAGGGATGTCACTGTCCCCCTTTACTCAGCCTTCATTAGGATAATCACTTAATGTAATGCCCACTTTGACATGTACCTGTCCAGACAAATGTAACAATAGGACACAAGGCGTAAACACCATGCCCTAATACATGGACTGACTCAAAGGCCAGTCACCACACTCAATATCCTACAGACTTGTTAGAGGTGACCTGTGTCTGACATACAAGGCATCCTCCGACCCAAAACTGAAGGATTTCACTACATATTTGTTAAGTCCAAAGGCATCAGAATTACTCAGTCCATGAATCTAAACTTCTTCTGCAACATCAACAGAACAATTTGCAGGGACAAGTACATCTCAAACAGGATACTGCTGTGGAACAGACTCCAAATTCACATTAAACAAATTTCATCCATGTCCATATTCAAACGCAACTTACATCTATTGATGAGAAACAGAAAATGTACCCCACCACTGACCCTGTACTACTAATGGATAGAGGCAGTTCCTAAATGCTTTATCCCATGCATTACTGATGAAACAGGTATTCAGAGACTTAAAACCTGGAAGGCTCACAAAATTGCCTAATGACTTGGGTTAGAGAAATCCATAGCTTACCAGCTTTACTTTGAAAACTGCCTACTTCCACTAAAGTGTTTAACACTAGTAATGCTGCTGAAATATTGTTACTTCTAGAGGAATAATGGTAAGAACTGAATAACATGCTTAATGCTGAAGCCAAAACTTCACAAGTCACCAAAAATAATGTGAGGCAAGACACCTTCATATATCTTGAATACCTAACCTTGGAAAGGTGTCTGTTAGTCCTGGATGTATTTGAACTTCTATCTCTAACTTCTTTACTTTTTGTGATGTTACATATGCTAATATGAGCACATACTCAATGTGCAGTCTTCACAGATGACTTAAAGAAGCAGGACCTTGTCAATCCTGCTACACAGTGTATGAAAAGTACAGTTTTGTACCTACCATAAATGTTGATGTCCGATAGATATGCAACTGCGGCTGGAGTACATAAGCATCAGCCGACGCCATTTTCTTCAGTGTTTCTTGTCCCAGATGCCAGGTGCCCCCTAAGGAAGGCTGTAATCAAATTGGAAGACAAAAACAGGATTCCAGACAGATAAATGAGCAATAAACAGATACACCATAACAGATATCCCCAGCTAAGAGAAACAGGGATAGGAGTGGACCCTAGGCATAGAGGGGTATGGAGGGAGGGAAAATCCGACTGCAGTTGCATATCTATCGGACATCTACATTTATGGTAGGTACAAAGCTGTACTATGTCCTTCAAGAATGCAACTGCAGTCATAACATATGGGTAGAATACCATAGCTTAGCTGGGGGAGGAGGAATGCTCTAGGAAAAAGATGGTGTGGCAATCAAACCCTGCAGGACTGACGAAGCAAAGCCTGCTCTGGATCTGGAGTATAGAGGGAGATTGTAGTGTTTGGAGAATGTATGCATGGAGCTCCATGTAGCAGCTTCTAGAATGTCCTTAGTAGGCACCCCTCTTAAGAATGCTGTAGAGGTGGCTGTAGCTCTGGTGGAATGTGGTCTGACATTGGCTGGAACAGTCTTTCCATGAAAGGAATAACAGAATCTGATGCAATGTTCAATCCATTTTGAAATAGTCTGTTTTGAAATTGCTTTTCCTTGGACTGCAGGGGCGTAAGCTACAAAAAGTTAAGACTTCCTACTGGTCTTGGTTCTGTCCAGGTAGTATCGGAGTTGTCTGTGAATGTCCAAGGTATGCAACAGTCTTTCCCCCTTATTCTCAGGATTGGGGAAGAAAGCAGGCAAATGAATAGCTTGATTTAAAGAAACCCTAGATACCACCTTTGGCATAAAAGTAGGGTTGGTCCTTAATGAAACCCTGTCTCTGTGGAAAATTATGAACGGTGGTATTGCCATTAGGGCCTGTAGTTCCGAAACCCTTCTTGCTGAGGTAATTGCCAACAGGAAAGCTGTCTTCCATGAGAGAAATTGCAAGTCAACTGAAGCTGCTGGCTCAATTGGAGGTAAAGTCAGTTTTTCTAGGACAAAATTGAGGTCCCAGGCTGGTACTGGAGCCTTTCTTGGTGGCTTAATGTTCTTGATTCCCCTGAGGAATTGCCTTAGCAAAGGATGTGAAAAGACAGGTGGATCAGTGTTATATCTAGCTGAAATAGCTGATTCATGAGAGTCCATTCTTTAGCATATCTGCCAAATATTCCAGGATGAGTGGGATGTTCAATAATGATGCATCATGTCCCTTGCTGGTATTCCAAATGCTGAATCTCTTCCATTTTGCTAAGTAAATCTTTCTGGTGGATGGTCTTCGAGCCTCTGTTAGTATCCGCTGAACTTCCTTGGAGAGAGATAGGTTGAGGTTATTCATGGGATCTCCCAGGCTGTTAGCTGCAGTGTCTGAAGGTTTGGATGCACTGTTTTGAAGTTGTGTTGAGTCAAAAGTAGAGGCCATAGGGGAAGGGCCCACTTCTTGGTGTGACATATGCTCCGTAGTAGTGGATACCAGTGTTGTCTTGGCCAGTCTGGAGCTATTAGGATCCCCTTGGGTCTCTCTGCTTTGATCTTTAGTAATACTGAGGTCATCAGTGGCAGAGGTGGGAATGCATAGATTTTAGGAAGTTCCAGTTGAATGAGGGAGCAACTAATTTTCAAGCTTGTGGGTGGTAGTTCCTTGAGCAGAATTTTGTAGATGATGGTTGAGGTGAGAGGCAAATAGGTCTACTTCTGGCCTGCCCCATGTCGAAGTGAGCTGTGTGAAGATCTTCGGATGTAACCTCCACTCGTGTGGATCTGTGAAATTCCTGCTTAGGCTGTCCGCCAGCACATTGTCTTTGCCTGGAACAAACTGGGATTGTAACTGAATGTTTAGGCTCAGTGATTTTTCCCAAAGATGCATTGTCTGTCTGCAAAGGGGGTAAGAATGGGTGCCCCTTGCTTGTTTATATACCACATCACAGTGGTGTTGTCTGTCCGTATCAGTAAATGGCCTTGTTGAAGTTGGTGTTGAAAGGCCTCGATGGCATGCATTACTGCCAGCATTTCCTTTTGGTTTATATGCAGATGTGTTTCCTTTGGAGACCATTGTCCTTGTATACACCTGCCTTCCATGTGCGCCCCCCATCCAAGGTCTGAGGCATCTGTGGTCATGGTCTGTGTTATCTGTGGTTTTTTGAATGACATACCTGTGTTTGCCTGGCTTACCGAGGCCCACCATAGGAATTCCTTTTGTAGGCATGGAATGAGCGGTATGGTTGTCTCTAAGTTGTTGCTATGCTGAGACTATAGGCTTTTTAGGTACCATTGAAACTTTCTCATGTGTAGTCTTGCTAATGGAACCAGGAGAATGCAGGATGCCATGTAACCCAGGGCCTGTAGGAATCTCCTTGCAGTCATCTGGGTAAGTTTTGCCAAACCTTTGAAATAATGAGTTAACTTCTCTTGCTTGTCTTCTGTTAGGTAAGCCATTTGAGAGGCTGTGTCTAATTTGGCTCCTAAGAAGATTATTTGCTGGGATGGCTGAAGTCTTGACTTTTGGAAGTTGACTGTGTATCCCAGAGCTTGAAGTAATCGTATGACATAGTCTAAGTTTTTTGTCAACATCAATTTGTCGTCCGCTTGTATGAGGCAGTCGTCCAGGTACGGGTAAATCTGGATCCTCTGGAGCCTGCAATGAGCAATTACTGAAGCCAGGCATTTTGTGAATACTCTGGGTGCAGTAGATAAGCCAAATGGCAATGCTGAGAATTGATAATGCTCTGGCCCTGCAAGAAATCTGAGGTATCTTCTGCAGCTGTGTCTGATAGGGACATGCATGTATGCCTCCTTGAGGTCCAGAGTAATCAGCCAAGACCCCTTGCCCAGCATGGGAAGGAGTTGCTGTAGAGTCAGCATTTTGAACTTTGGTACTATGAGAAAGGTGTTTAATGCGGACAAATCTAATATTGGTCTCCATTGAGATTCTTTTCTTGGAACAAGGAACAGTCTTGAGTAAAACCCCTGGCCTTGTTCTTGTTGTGGAACTCTTTCTATTGCTTTCATCCGAGTCAGCAGAGAGATTTGCTTGATAGCCTCTGCCCTCTGGTTTTGTGGTAGGTTTGGCATAACTTGTTTTCTTGGTAAGGTATGAAAATGGAACCTGTAACCTCGGTCTAAAATGTCCAAAATCCATTTGTCCTTTGTCAATCTGTGCCAATTGTCTGCAAACAGAGCTAATTTCCCACCCAAGGGAGCTTCTATTTGTTCCCTGGTAGGCGGAAGTAGAGGAAAGTCATTGAGATTGTGGCTGTGGGGCAGGTGAAACCCCTGTGTCACTTCTTTGGTTTGCTGGCTGCCATTGTCGTCCCCTGTAAGGACCTCTGTATTGTCCTCTTCCTCGGCCACGTCTGCTTTTACCCCTTTGAAAAATTTTTCAGGATTAGGAAAGAACCAATTTTTTGAAGGCCAATTCCTACTGAATCTGGGGGGTTGAACCTGGAGGAAATCTTTCACTGTCTGAACTGATTTTGCTTTTTCCTCGATGGACTTTAACACATCCTTAGCATTAGCACCAAAAAGCTTGTTCTTTTCCAAAGGTGCATCCAGAAGTTTTGCCTTTACATGATCTGGCAGAGGTTGATCTTTTAACCATGCATGTCTACGAATGATTGCCCCTGTCATAGCTGCCCTACATGAAGCTTCCAGTGCATCATATCCACACTGCAGGAAGTGATTGCTTACTTGCTGAGAGTTACGTACAGCTTCCTGCAAAGACTTCCTGTCTAAAGGATCAGGAGAGGCCAATGTTTTCTGTAAATCTTCTAACAGGAAATCCTGATATTGTAACATATGAAAAAGGCAATTCAAAGCTCTCATAGATAAAGTAGTGGAGGTGTAAACCTTTTTACCCCATCTCTCTAATGACCTAGCTTCCCTGTTGGAGGGCAAAGGACTTTTAGAGGTGGAAGCTGAACACCTTTAGGTCCCTGAGAAATAGTTTCCAAATCAGCAGTATGGGCCCTGAATAAATGGGAATGTGTTTCTGGGACCCTGTAGTACCTATCTGGCTTGGCTGGAGCAGGAGGAAGAGAATCAGGGGTAACACTAGAGTCAGAATATAAATCATCCAAAACATCAAGCACAGGAGGAATAGCTAAGGGCCTGTGCTGGGGCTTTTTAAGGAAAGTTCGAAGAACTTTCTGGAATCAGAATATTCCTGGCCTTGCCACTTGAAATGTTCCCTCATGGTATGCAGAACTTCCCCAAAAGAAATATCCTCAGGAGGGGAGGCCGAGGGGATGGAATCCTCTGCATCGGAGTCCTCATAGGTCTGGAAGAGCTCTTCCTCGCCATCAGAGTGGACAGAGTCCTCAATCTTCATCTGAAGGAATGGGGTCAGAGGGTTCAACCCGGGGCCTTTTATCAGAAGGAGGTTGGGATCCTCTCTCAGGATGGGCCTGTGAACCTCTAATCATAGAAATTAAGTCAGCAGCCATAGTCATAATTTGTGTCTCTGGAGTAGGCTGAGGTAAGGCTTTAGCAGTAAGATGCTTGGTCTTGCTGGCTGCCTTAGCCCTAGTGTAGGCCTTAATAGACATGGCCATAGGAGGCCTGGCAGCTCCACGTGCAGGAGTGACCTTACCTACAGCAATGGTCTCGGGCATTTCCTCGGTTTCGGTATCCAGAGGAAAATCAATAACTGGCGGAGTGATATCTGGAATCGGAGTCGTCGGTAATGTGGAGTCTTCGGTTCAGAGCGGTGGAATAACCGTCTCAGGGGGAACCGGAACACTCGCGGTAAGGTTTGGCGTGGAGTCGGTGGTAGACGCGGGCCGAGGATGTCGGTCCCGGTCTTTTCGTTTCTTTGGAGTTTGCGATGTCGGAAGTTCCGACGGCATTGTATAAGCAAATCTTTCGCCGAAAAAATCTTCAGCGAACTCCGCCCGGCGCCTGAGAGTGTGCTTGTTGAAGCGAGCACAGGCTACACAGGCCGAGACGTCGTGGTCTGGGCCAAGGCAAGGAAGACAGTAAGAGTAGAAATCCTTATGAGGTATTTGTTTACCACAAGAAAGACAACTGTTAACTTTTTCAGTAATTTCTGACATCGGCTGAGGCAAGAAAAGGTCCCCAACGGGGTACTTAGCTTTTTTGATGACTTCGGAATCGAAGAATACAGGAGCTGACCGACCGGCACTTGCGAACTGCTTCTGCTTCGGGCACCGCGCGGCAAGAAAGACTGAAGAAAATGGCGTCGGCTGATGCTTATGTACTCCAGCCGCTCTGACGTCGGAGAGAAATGCGACATCAGCCGACGTCAGACCCAGACTTTGGAATCCGGCCGACCGAGGGCTGCCTGAGGCAGGACAACCCATATGTTATGACTGCAGTTGCATTCTTGAAGGACATCATAACTCACTTGATGAATAGCACTTACTAACATAATATAATAGATTACCGTTTCCAAAATTCAGGTGGTTGCGAGCCATAACACCAATGCCTTTTACATTGCAACACAAAATAGAATTATCCACAACTTAAGGACAAAGCTACTGTTATTCCAGTACAGAATGTTACACTTTGATAGATTAAAAGTGCACTTTTCAATTAAAACCACTGGCTCAAAAATCTCCGAAGAAATACAAATGTGCTTACCTGGACTTTCAGTCCAAAAGAAATGGATCAAGTACATTAACAAGTTTCTTGTCTGAATAAGTACTAGAGTAAAACTTGGCATTGCCTATCCTGTAGATAACTGGCAACCCACCTAATAATGTATCCAATGTCAACAGAAAACAGTGAATTCAACACCTCCTTGTTGGACACCAAATCAAAGGCTTTCCTTCACTGAGGAAGTCCGCCAGCCCAGTTCCTTTTTCAGTTAAGGCAAGGGTGGGAGAGGGTGTGTCATTGACTACTAATGCTGATCCTACAGGTTCCTGAAATATCAGTGAATTTTGCTCTTATGTACTCAAGCCAATGCGGACTTGAGGATGGTAGTAGCCATGTGCCCGAACACACTAAGGCCATGCCTAATCGCCTGCTGAGACTTTTCTGCCAACTGCTGAAAGAAGGATGTCAATGGGAGCACTATAATGAATGGGGGGGACCCAAGAAAGGTTGACTCCCCATACCCCAAAGTTCATAAAGTCAAAGGATTGACTTTTACATGTTCTGTATAAAGCTTAATGTCAGCAACATTGTGCAAAGGACTAGGTTTTGTAGAAGTCTTCCTGAGACTGTACTTGGAAATGATCTGGAAGCCATCCATGTACAGGAATATATGCATTCTACAATAATCAATCACAGGAATCAAACAAATTGCAAAATAAAACCCTTGATGCAGTGGCAAAGCCAAATGGGAAAGAGGTGAACTGTAAGTGGTGGTCAACCCCTGCAATAAATCTTACGCAGAGAATCCCCTTCTTGTGATGTAAGACATACAGATATGCATCTTTAGATCCCTAGGGATCACGTGGGCTATGGAACTTAAAATTCAGAGCACAGCCTGAAAGACCGACATTCTGAATATGTGCTCAAACTAGTAAAAGCCTTTTTCCTTCCTTCCTGGTCCGTGGGGAAAGTTTCTGCACTGCCCTTCTCTAAAATTAGTTGTAAAATATGCACAATGAGAAGCTCTTAGTCTGAAGTCCCCCTGAGAATTCCACTACCTACCAGTATGGATTTTAATTGTAGAAGACACCCCTTTACAATGATAATTAGTACACATTTGCCTGTCAGGATTGTCTCACATTCCTCCAGACAGACAGCTAACTTTCTAACTAAGAGGGGTAATGGGTCACATGACAAAGGAGGAGGAAGAAGGCTGGAGTAGTCATGCTCAAAGCTGCTCCCCGAGCAGGAAGAAGCTCTGCTGTCCTCCTGACATTTCTCTTTTGGAGTGGGATATTCCCTCTGGGTTGCATGCTCTTCCCAAGTATTCTGTAAATGGTACAAATTTGTTTGTTTGCTTGGAAAATTACTGCTATATTTACATGGGAAGGATGGAACACATGTCACACAGTATCAATAATTTCATAGGTTCATACTAGGCTATCTGCCCTAGGGCATTTATAAGCCTAGCCAGAGTGTGTTTGGCTTTTGCCACCCATTTTAAATGAATTTTGCTATGCCCTTTTTCGAGGTTAGTATACTGTGCCTCTGTCTAACAGTGACACAGAAGTGATACCCGGGGTAAACCTACGATCTCCCATCCACTCATCAAGATTCCTCTTGAAGAGAGTCGATGAGGGACTCTGCCTAACCTGGACTGGGATTTTATTCCAGAGTGAAGGGAGCCTCTGGGTTATGAATCTGTCCCTCCACTGTGTCCTATTTATTTCAGTGCTGAGGTTCAAGTCTCTCGAGCGCGTAGCTCGATGGGATTTGGATTTTCTGAGGTGCAGCATGTCCATTAATTCCGGGTTGGACATGGCTTAATAAGTCAGGCACAGATCGCCTCTGAGCAGGCGGTATGCCACTGAGTAGAGCTGGAGTTTCTTTAACCGGGCAGCATATGGCATCTGTTTGAGCCCTTTGATCCTCTTGGTGAGGTACTTTTGGGGTCTTTCCAGTTGCTGCAGGTGTCTGGTAAGGTACATCCCAAAAGGGGCATCGTACTCAATTATGGGCCTGATGAGGGATGAGTAAAGAGGCACAATGACCTCCCCTAATCTAGATGTGAATCCCTTCATGATTAGGTGGGCTATATAAAATGTTTTTCCAACCACTTTGGCCACGTGGTTTTCAAATGAGAGATTGCCATCAACTTGGGTCCCCAGGTCCCTAATTACTTCTTCCATACTTAATGGATTACCACCTATGTGGTAATTTGTGGGCACTTTGTTTTTGCCAAAGGGGATGACTATACACTTTTTGGCATTTAGCTTGAGGTCATGGCTCTGGCACCAGTTGTCTGTTTCTATGAGGCCCTTTTGTAGGATGCTTGTGTCGGCTGGAGAGTCGATTATGGCGCCTAGTTTGCAGTCATCTGCGAACTTGGTCAGCCACAGTCCTTCCGTGTTGGCCTGTACCTCCGAGAAATATATACCGAACAAGAGAGGTCCCAGGACTGAGCCTTGTGGGACGCCACTTGTAACTGGTTTGGAGTCCGACATGGCTCCAGCAATTCTAACCATGTGAGTTCTGTCCTTGAGCCAGTTTTCAACCCATCTAGTGACACAGGTGTTTATATTTAAGCTGGTGAGCTTATCTATAATGCCAGAGTGGGGTATTGTATCGAAGGCTTTTGCAAGGTCCAGGTAGACCGTGTGGACCACCTTCCCCTCATCAATGGCCTTGGTGACTGTTTCTAAGAAATCAACCAGGTTTAAGAGGCAGGATCTGCCCTTAAAGACGAACTGGGTAGGATCTAGTGTCTGTAGGTCCCCAATATCTTTATTTATGAGGTCCATGATGATCCTTTCCATAGCTTTGCAGACCAAGCTAGTCAGGCTTATGGGGAGATAGTTTCCAGGATCTGTTGAGGCACCACCTTTGTGGAGAGGGACCACTGTTGCTGTACACCACTCTTTGGGTACATATCCTGTAGTAAGGCTGAGATTGAACAGTAGTTTTATGTTTGGGTTTAGCTCTTCTTGGAGTTCATGTAGGACGCAGCCCGGGACACCATCTAGTCCCATTGATGCTGTGTTTTTTGCTGTGGAGAGGGCGGCTCTTACCTGAGCATCTGAGATGTCAGGTGGGGGCAGCACTCTGCTGGGATAGATATTTGCCCTTCAACATCTTGAAAATTACATACTCCTGTGGGCAAAATGGCAGTTTTCTGTCTAAGAGAGTATTTAAGAATTTGGCTTTTTTTTTTATATCTTCAGCTACAGGTTGCATGTGTAACCTTTCATGTCTCTGTGGCAGCTGCCCTAAATACTGCATGAACAGTACTATGGGTGCATTTAACACCATGCTTATCCAGTTACATGGCAATATGAATCAGCTGCACACGGGGCTCCTTTGGGACATCCTTATCTAAAGCACAGTATTCCAACATCTGTTTTAAAACATATTCCTGGAATTTCAATACATGAGCTTGACAGTTTATGCCTGTGAAGACCAAGGTAGCAGAAGTCAAAGTCTTACTGCCATACCTATCCTACTTTCCTTGTCATTGGTTAAGACATTCCTCACTTAGTAGCCATCAAATAAAGGAGATCACACAGTCTGCCACTCAGTTTTTATATAAAAAGGAATGAGGCCTTTGGACTCCATAAAATTCCATCCAGTCTCCTAGGGGCAGATGACAGATGTCCTGAAAACTGGACTCCAAGACATCCAGCAGTGCTCTCTACAAGGGGGGCGGGCACTGCTACAGCTTCACAGAGTCACAGTCCAGTAACTCAAAAAGCCGTCTTCTGGGTATTAGAAACCTCAGCAGCCTGCCATTTGATGCAGTCCCTCATTAGGGATAAGGTACCCCCAAAAGCGAGGCCATCTAGTGTTGACTCTACAGCTTGCATCTCCTTGCTGGCTGTGTCATAAACCAAGCAAGATGGCATTTGTGACCTATAATCCAGGTGGTCATCATCTTCCTGGGCAGTAACAGAATTCAGAATAGGAGAAGAGCCCCTGCTCCATTTGGGGGAAATTCTCCCAACATCGATGGTCTGCTGCACTCAGACTGCAAGTCTTGAAGAAGGCTAGCAATTCCTAAAGCAACAGAAAACAGTCCTGAGAAGCACCCACCAAGAGGAGAAAACGCTGAGAGATGAAAGGAGCCACTTTTGTGACTAAGTATTTTTCCTCTGTTTATTTGCTAAGCTTTTCTGCATAGCCGCCTATTTTGAGCATTTTCTGGCTTGTTAAATTTGATTTCTGCATTAGTACCTGTATTTAGAGCACAGCCTAGAGCAGTTTACTGAATTTCCTGCTTGTTAAAATCGTTTTTTTCTCAAAACTTGCATTTTATCTGTCTTTGGCCTAGCACTCTTGTGTGGGGTCATTTACTGCACTGTTATAACTTGTTGATACTTGTTAACCTCTGCTATCTCTGAAAAACAAAAAAAAAAAACAAAAAAAATCTTGCTTTTTTCCCACTTTTCTGAGATTTAAAAAAGTTCAGTTACAGGCTTGCTGTTCTTGAACTGTTTGTAAGTTTCTGTGAGGCCATTTTTTGCTTGGGCTAAAGGAAAGTCTCTCTGTTGATCAGTGGCAGTGAAAAACATTGAGCAGCCTGCCTGCCCCTGTGGGAGTGGTTACTGACTTGAAACTGTAGTTTTATTGGCCATTTTGGGTCAATTCCAAAACTCCTTCATCTTCCTCTCTTAAAACCCTCTTTTGCGCGTTTTTGAGCATAGCGCAACAACGGGCAGCGCCGCCTAATTGGGATTAAACTATTCCTGGCTCCATAAAGTCTGCTCTTCACTTTTTCCCTTAGAACTGCTCTATCTCTCAATTTAAACACCATATTCTCATTCTAAGGCCCTTCACTGGTCCAATTAAGTAATCCTACAAGTTAGCACTATTAAACCATAAGCACTACTTACTCTTATACTCTCTACGATTACCCTGTCCTCTATTGGTCCATCTTAAATTCAGTTTCCCTGTTACTCTAGCATGTCCAAAGGTCAGTCAATGGTTTCCTCTCCAGTCCAGCTGGTGAATCTGGGAATTTTGAGGCAATGTTACAACTGTCTCATGTACACGGACAACCCTCTCCTCCTCCAAACAGGTTCAAATATATGTGAGAGATGCAACTATTTAGCCAAACTGGAGGCTGAGCTCTCTCATCTCAAAACTGGTGTAACCAGTCAGGAGGAGAAGGTAACCTCACACAACACAATTCCAGTATCACACCACATCAGCGAACCAAACACATAAATACACAAAAACATACTCGGAGGCTCTAAATAAAAATCTACCTAAGCAACAGAGACCTCCAAAGCAGACATCCAAGCAAACTCTACCTCAAAACAAAACACATAACCCACAAAGTCAGTGTGCCAAGCAGCCACAGCCCTTAAGGCTGAATAACACACCTGATACTCTTGTTAAACGTGACTCTATTGTCAGACACACTGACGTCCCGCTCACCAGTCTGAATAAAGAGAAGGTCACGGTGAGCTGCCTGTCGGGTGCTAGGATTCGACACATAACGCAAGCACTCAGGTCACTCCAAAGCAAATACAAATATGACTCAGTCATTGTACATGCTGGTGTGAATGACCGGAGACGTACCTCCCTGGACTACATGAAAAGAGACAGAGAGGAGCTCTCTGATCATGTAGCCCAGGCTGGTATGACCCTGACCTTGAGCAGCATCTTACCCTCACCTAGAATGATGCCACAGTACAAAGACAAAATGATCAATTTTAACAATTGGCTAAAATTTTGGTGTCATTCAAAGGGGATCCAGTGTCCGTCAGCCTGGGATGACATGCTCAACAAGCCACGTTGCTTCGCTAGGGACGGCTTGCACTTGTCACCACTGGGCTTTTTGGATATTGGCAAAGGCTCTTGCCACCCCCATAGTGCCTTTTTAAGGCAAGGCTCAAAAGTCAAACCCACCCCCATAGACAGCACAAGCAACAAGAAACTAAGGGTAATGCTGCTAAACACCAGAAGTCTTAACCTCAAGATGCACGCACTCAAAGCTCTCCTCAGTATGGAGAACATCGATATCTGTGCAGTGACAGAAACCTGGTTCAAGGCTCCAGAGAGCACCCCAGCACTACCAGGCTATACCTAGTATCATGCTTTTCGGCCCCAAAATCCGGACCGAACCACAAAAGGAGGGGGAGTTTCCATACTTATCAAGGATATCCACACCTCCAGGTTTGTGGCATTGCACGAAGTATCGGAGACTATCCATGTGCAACTAACAGTGGGCAAGACTGCTTTTCAGTTTATAGCATCCTACAGACCACCCTCTCAAAGTCAGGAATCCCATTCGGCTTTCCTGAAAACATTGGAGAACATGAAGATCTCTCCGAACACCATTATATTGGGCGACTTCAACTACCCAAACATTGACTGGGAGCACTACTCAAGCCCCAGCACCTTAGCCCAAAGATTCCTGGAAATTATAAACTCAAATGCTATGGAACAACTAGTCACCACTCCCACAAGAGGGGACAACATACTAGACTTGATCATTACCAACATGGGGACTCTATGCTTCACACCAGAAGTATATCCCTCATTGGTAAGATCAGACCATAAATTAATTTCACTGGATGTCCACATCCCGACCCCACCCCTAGCCCAGAAAACCACAGTGAAAAACTTCTCAAAAGCGAACTTCTCACTTCTCAAAACCAAAGTGGAATCCTTCAAGGCACCAGGGCCAGTGGAAACTACAGCCCAAACTGCAGAATCCTATATAAATGCATTCTACGGACATCTCCAGGAATGCATGGATCATGCTATCCCAAACAAAACCAAGACCCAATCATCCAAAGGCAGGTCTCCAGTCTGGTGGACCCCTGCCATAAATAAACTGTACAACAGAAGGAGGAAGCTACTACATGGTAGAGCAAAATCCCTAATAGGGAAGGCATCTCTGATCAGTACTAGCAAAAAATTACGATCCCTCATAAAATCCTCCAAGGCCAGCTTAGAGAGAAAAATTGCACAGGACACCAAAGACGATCATAAGGCTTTTTTCAGTTATGTTAGAAACCTGGGATGCAACTCCCAGACTTGTTCTGAGTTGATTCTAAACGACAAAAAATACACTGAACCCACAGACATCGCCAATATCCTGGCAGACAGGTTCAGTGCAAACTCTCCCCCCTC
This sequence comes from Protopterus annectens, assembly GCF_019279795.1. NCBI lineage: Eukaryota > Metazoa > Chordata > Ceratodontiformes > Protopteridae > Protopterus > Protopterus annectens. The sequence continues at coordinate 966,725,238 of NC_056728.1, forward strand.
TCCCCAAAAGAGCAAGTATCTATCCGGCAGAGGGCTGCCTCCCAAACATCTCAGATGCTCAGGTGAAGGCTGCCCTCTCCAAAGCAAAAAAACACTGCTTCCATGGGACCAGATGGCGTCCCAGGTTGCGTCCTACATGAACTACAAGAGGAACTAATCCCTCAAATAAAACAGCTATATAATCTCAGCCTCACTACAGGATATGTGCCCACAGAATGGCATACAGCAACAGTGGTCCCACTCCACAAAGGTGGAGCCTCTACGGACCCTGGAAACTATCGCCCCATAAGCCTGACTAGCTTAGTCTGCAAGGCTATGGAGAGGATCATGATGGAGCTCATAAACAAAGACATTGGGGACCTACAGACACTAGATCCTACCCAGTTCAGCTTTGTCAAGGGCAGATACTGCCTTTTGAACCTGGTTGACTTCTTTGAAACAGTCACCAAAGCCATAGATGAAGGGAAGGTAGTCCACACAGCCTATCTGGACCTTGCAAAGGCATTTGACACAATACCCCACTCGGGCATCATAGATCAGCTATCCAGCTTAAATATAAACCCCTATGTCACAAGATGGGTCGCAAACTGGCTCAAAGACAGAACCCACAGAGTGAGAGTAGCTGGAGCCATGTCAGACTCAAAACCGGTCACAAGTGGCGTCCCACAGGGATCTGTCCTGGGACCACTCTTGTTCGGTATATACTTTTCCGAGGTACAGGCAAACGTGGGAGGACTATGGCTCACCAAGTTCGCAGACGACTGAAAACTGGGCACCATAATCCTCTCTCCAGCTGACACAAACATCCTTTAAAAAGGTCTCACAGAGACAGAAAACTGGTGCCAGCACCATGGTTTAAAGCTAAATGCCAAAAAATGTATAGTCACACCCTTTGGCAAAAACAATGTGCCCACAAATTACCACATAGGCGGAAACCCATTAAGTACAGAGAAAGTTATTAGGGACCTGGGGACCCAAGTTGATAGCAATCTCTCCTTTGAAAACCACATTGCCAAAGTGGTTAGAAAGACCTTCTACATAGCCCACCTCATCACGAAGGGTTTCACATCTAGACCAAGAGAGGTAATCGTGCCCCTTTATTCATCCCTCATCAGGCCCATCATAGAATACAATGCCCCTTTTGGGATGTACCTTACCCGACACCTGCAGCAATTAGAAAGACCCCAAAAGTATCTCACCAAGAGGATCAAGGGTCTCAAACAGATGCCATATGCTGCTCGGTTAAAAAAAACTCCAGCTCTACTCAGTTGCATACTGCCTACTTTGAGGCGATCTATGCCTGACATACAAAGCTAGGTCAAATCC
>NC_056728.1:966729063-966737963 GCF_019279795.1 Protopterus annectens
AACTTCCTTATGATGAAATGAAGGTATACCCACACACGAACATGGGCAGTCATCAGGGTACTGACTAGTACTTCTACAGTATTACATCGGGTTGAAACGGCTAGTCTTAAATGACCTCCGGGTCGACAGCCTAGTAATCTCCTATGATCCTATAATACATAAATGTGTATTTATGTGTTTATGAGTATACATATACTATCTTGTAGTCTGACACAGAGGACTATTATTGAACATCTAACTTAGTGTCATGTGCATCAGGAATGAACTGAAGATGGCATACGGTACATCTGCCATTGCACTGAGACATGAAGATGTCTAGAAAATTGGAAGCATCAGGTCAACATGGAGGTGAAAGGGGAAGGCTTTGGAAATTTGGCTGGACACAGGATTATTCATGTAGCAAAGATACTGAAGTTATACTGAATTTACATAAATATTAAATGTCAAGCATGTGCTATACTTCACTGTAATGTATGCTCTTCCTAGATACCTTCTTTACAGCACCTTGCCTGCTCATCGTAAAAAAATAATACAACTTTTATACTCCATTTGCATTACTTTTGTCAAGTCCGGTACACTTTCTCCTTTGTACTTTATTTTCGGCCCCCCCTCCACACCAGTTATTCTAGATGCACTGTCCATCCCTCTTCCTCATCTACCTAACTTTAGACTACTGAACTGCAAATACTACTGCATGCTAGCTAACACTGTCAAAAACTTTCACCGTTCATGCAGAACACAGGATGACGGGACCTTCACATTCCAGAAAACATCACCTGTGCTCACAGCTGGTGAGAAAGCCTTTTCAAAAAAACGTCCAACTTGCTGGAGACCCCTAACTTAAAAAATTCATAAGCAACAATGCTTTCCCAACCTTCTTTCAAAACTCAAAGACCACCTGAGTGCTACTTAAGAATGTAAATCCTACGCGGTTAATGGCTAAGGCCTACTACAAAAGTACAGTTGTGTACACTTAACATAAATGTAGATGTTGGAGTGTATTCACTGTTGCAGTCATCACATTTTGGTTATCTGCATGCGTGTTAAACCCCATATCACAGTTCAATCCCTTCTACAGTAAAGATTTTTGGGATTTCTTGAATAAGTTACATGCCTCTGATTTTAATGGTATTGGCAAGACTTTAGTTACTCTAGATGTAGTAGCTTTGTTTACTAGCATCCCTCACAAGGAAGGCTTAAGTTATGTCAAACATTTGCTTTACAAATTCATGAAGTTTCCTAAATCAAGAATAGACACATTACATACCCTCATCTCTCTAGTTTTAGATAAAAAGAAATTATGTACCTACCATAACGTTCCATGTTAGTTGTCTTTATCTCGCCTTCTTTCTTGCTGGTTGGGGATCAGAGCTGATCATCGGCTCTGACTCGGCCATCTTCTATAGCTCGAGAGCTGTTTACTAGCTCGAGGCTACCCCTTATCCCATGATGCCTAGCGATAGCTACCCAGATCTCATTTGAAATAGCTAATCCCAGACAAAGCCAGAGAATAAACCTGTCCAAACAAACAGGTTGAGCATACCTGTCATACTCTCTAAGTTAGTAGAGGAAACAAACTAGAGAACACTCAGCCAGTGAAACCAGAACTCCTCTCAGTCCAATAGGACAGGGGGACGGAGGGTGGGACGCAAGAAAGAAGGCGAGATGAAGACAACTAACATGGAACATTATGGTAGGTACATAACTTCTTTATGTTAAGTTGTCTATCTCGCCTTCGTTCTTGCTGGTTGGGACAGCGTCCCTAGCACCTACAATCCTGGGCGGCTCATTGGAACAGACACTTCAGAACAGTGGAACCAAAGTCAGCTCTGCTCCTGGAGACCATATCTAGCTTGTAATGAGAAATAAAGGTAGGAGGATTTGCCAACGTAGCAGCTGCACAGATAGAATCCATGGACAACCTAGATTGGAAGGCTACAGAGGTGGCCAAGGCCCTAGTAGAATGACCTTTCGGTTTAATAGGCAACTCTTTGTTTCTTAATTGATAAATGAAAGTAATAGTGTGAAACAACCACCTGGATAAGGTCACCTTGGAAACTGGGAGACCTTGTTTGCCTAGAGCATAGGAAAGGAATAGTTTGTCCGACTTCCTTAGTCATGTGCAGGTAAAAACGCAATTGTCTATGAACGTCCAATTGGTGTAATTTGTACTCTGCCTTGTTGGTGTGGTTAGGGAAAAACACAGGAAGGTCTATAGATTGGTTTAAATTATTTTCTGAGCAGACTTTCCGAAGAAACGAAGAATTAGTCCTCAGAGCAGCCCTGTCCTTATGAAAAACCAAGTATGGAGGACGAACACATAGTGCCTGAAGTTCAGAGACACGTTAGGCTGAAGTAACACCTACCAGAAAGAGTGTCTTCCAAGATAGAAACTTAATGGAGCAGGATGCTGCTGGTTCAAAGGGGGGCAGAATTAAGGAGGTTAGTACCAAATTAAGGTCCTGAGGAGGAGGGGGATCTCTCACTGGAGGTCTAAGGAGAGTAGTCCCTCTGAAAAAAGCTTTACAGAGCTTATGAGACATAATGTTTGAATTTGACAACCCAACATGAAAGTTAGAAATGGCCGCCAATTGAACCCTGATTGCAGCAGAAGCGGACCCAGAATGAAAGAGTTGTGCTAGGAATTCCAGAATTTCGTGGACTGGGGCTGAAAAGGGATCTACGTTCCTAGCCTCTGCCCAACAAGAAAAACGTTTCCATTTACTAGCATAAGTTTTTCTAGTTGCGAACTTGTGAGAGGAGACAATCTCACGTACAGCCGGGGAAATGTTGGGAAGCCTGGCTAAGGTTAGAAGTGGAGCAACCAAGCTGTGAGCTGCAGTGTCTGGAGGGATTGATGCAACCCACCTGACTGATGAATCAGTAGGTCTGGAATCGGATCCAGAGTCCAGGGCTGATAGAGACGGTAATGGTGCAGGAACAGAAACCATATCTGTCGAGGCCAGTAGGGGGCAATGAGGATCATGTTGCAGCCCAACGATATTGCTTTCTGTATGAGTTTTGGAATCAGGGAAATGGAGGAAAGGCATAAAGAAGTCCCCAAGACCAATCGTGGACTACAGCGTCTCTGGGTGAGTGACCTGGAAGCAGAAGAAGGGAGAAGTAGTTGCTGCATTTGCTGTTGAAGGGGGTGGCAAAAAGATCACAGCAAGGCTGTCCCCATTTGCGGAAGATAAGATCCGCAACTTCCTGATTCAGAGACCACTCTGAGGCATGAGAATAGCTCTGCTGAGCCTGTCCACTATGACGTTGGACCTCCCAGGGATGTGCGTCGCAATCAGAAAACGTTGGGAGGAAATCGCCCATTGCCAGAGTCTGAGTGCTTCTCGACACAGGGGGTAGGACCTGGTTCCGCCCTGCTTGCTGATGTACCACACCACTGACATGTTGTCTGTTTGAATTGCAATGGTCCCAGAAGGAAGAGAGTCCTGAAGGGCTTGCAACGCTAGGAGCACTGCTCTCATTTCTAGGACATTTATATGCAGATGGTACTCGTGAGGCTGCCAAGTGCCTTGGACTGTCCTGCCCTGATAATGCCCCCCCCCCACCCTATCAGGGAGGTGTCTGTGGTCACTGTGGCAACCGGAGGGGGCTGAATGAAGGGTCTGCCCTGAATCACTAGTGGGGAGACCATCCACCAGGAAAGGTGCCTTTTGCATGCTTCTGTAATCATGATCATGTGAGACATGGGCAGCTGTTGGAAAGACCACTGTGTGAACAGAAGCCACTGAATGATCCTCGGGAAAGCAGGCCAGTGGGATTAGAAGAATTGCCGCTGCCATGGAACCCAGAGTTTGAAGGATGAACCTGATTTGGATTCTTTTGCTCTGCTTTAGAATTTGTACTTGCTGGCGAATTGTAGACACCCTTTCTGGCGGTAGCCTTGCGGACATGTTCCTTGTGTCAAAGTCTGCTACTATACAGGTGATAGATTGATAGGGCAACAAGGCAGAGTTTTCAAAGTTTATTGTAATGCCTAGCTGGGAGCAGATTGTGAATGTGTAGTCCCTGGTTTACAGAAGTTGATGCCTGGTAGTAGCAGTGAGGAGCCAGTCGTCTAGAGATGGAAACACTCGGAATCCTCGACGTCTCAAGTGAGCCGTGACCACTGCCATACATTTGGTGAACACCCTGGGGGCTGTGGTGAGACCAAAGGGCAGAGCTCTGAACTGGTAATGACTGGCTCCCAGCCGGAAGCGAAGAAATCTCCAGAAGCGCCTGTCCATTTTGATATGGTAGTACACATCCTGAAGATCTATCGAGCACATCCAATTGTCCTGACCCAGAAAGGGTAGAATGAACTATAGCGTGACCATCTGAAACTTTGTTCTTTGAACAGACCTGTTTAGTCTGCTGAGATCCAGAATCAGTCTCCAGTCCCCCTGTCTTTTTTGGTACCAAAAAGAACCTTGAGTAAGTTCTGGATCCGTCCTGGTCTGCCAGGACTTCCTGGATGACTCTTTTTTTTTCTAGCAGTTTTGAAACTTCTATTACTGCTTGGTCCCTCAGATTGGGTGGAACATCTGGAAGGGATTTCCTTGATGGTAAGGGGGGGGTTGACAGAAGGGAATTTTGTAACCTCCGGATATAATGGACTGTACCCATCTGCCTTGCGTTAAATTTTGCCAGGCTTTTGGGTACAGTGAAAGTCTTCCCCCGACTGCCTCCAGAGGCAGGCAGTCGGGCAACTCTTCAGGGATGCTGAAAGGGCTCATCAGAAAAAGATTCTCTGTTGCCCTGGTTCTGCGGACCCCCTCTGCCACGAGGGCGGCGTCTGTCGTTATTGTTTCCCCCTCTGCCCCGGAAGAAAAATAGCTACGTGTGTCAGGCGAGGCTCCCTGGGATTTTCTAAACCACATTTTACCACTCTTCTGACCCTTGGGGTATGGTCTAGCAGGAGTGGAAAAATTGACTCCCACGGCAGAGAGAGTCTTGCCTTTTTGCTCACACCAAGTCAAAGTGTCTTTCACCTGTGGTCCAAAAAGAAAGGAACCATCAAATGGGGTGCTGGTAAATGACATTCTAAAGGGTTCCACAAAATTACACAGCCGCATCCATGCATGCCTCCTAAGGGCTACACCCGTACCTGCGGCTCTACTCGCACCATCGGCTGCATAGGAAATGAGCCTCATGGAGGAGTTGACTACAGAATTAAGCGCCGCCAGCTGGGAAGCTACTTTAGCTTGAGCCCCCTCAGCTGATGGATCTTGAAGGGTATCTCCGAGCTCTTAAAGAAGATCCCTCTGAAGCCGGGTAAAATAGCATAAGTAGTTCAGTGACTTCATAGAAAAGGTCGCTGAAGCAAACATTCACTTTCCGTATCTGTCCATGGTCCTAGACTATTTGTTAGGAGGATGGACAGACGAAGAGGTCTCCGCTAACTCTTTTTTGGTGGCTGCTGCTACCACCATGGCATAAACAGGGACACCTTTGGTAAGGAACTGCTTATCATGGGGTGCTGTGGTGAACTTGCCAGGTCTCCTTGGAGTTGGTTCCACTGTATCCGGAGCTGATCAAGCCTTTCGAGCCACCATTGACATAAGTGGATCGAAAGGCGGAGAAACCCAGGAGGTGGAAGGTCGGGAACGGAACGCATCCAGGCATACAGACTCCTCCTCGGTAGGAGCTAGGGGATTCCAGTTCCCCCTCCACTTAAGCATTTCTAGGATGTCCGAGAAGGAAACATCTTCAGAGGGGGATCTCGGGGACCCTTCTGAATCATCTAAGTCTGTATCAGAAGTAACAGACTCAGGGGAGTCAATGTGCTTCCTCTTGCAATTCTTACGAGGGGGCTCCTCTGAATGATCAGGGGAGGCCTCGGAAAAAGACGACACACCCAATGGGGTGCCCTGAAGCGCCGGTTCCCCACGCTTGGGGTCTGGAGGAGGAGCAGAGGTTGGCACAGGCACTACAGGGGATGGAGCCGGTGGGGCCAATAGTGGAGCTGACTCAGTGGCCAGCACACTCCTCATGACATCGAAGGCATGCCTGCCACGATGCAGAGAAGGCTCTGGTTCGGAGGAAATGGGAATCCTTCTCCACACCGAGGTAGACGGCTCCGAGGCCAATGTAGGAGCCGAGCTCACCTGCGCCGAAGCTCCGAGAGGGAGAACGGGGTCGGACAAGGGTCTGATTCCACTCGCCCCCTCAGAGCCGACGAGGGAGCCCCAGCGCCCAGATCCCTTGATGGACGGCACCATCGAGGGGATCGGAGTCGACGACGGAACCGAAGGAGATAGAGTTATCGGAGCCGACGGTTCCACTACTTGAACCCCAACAAACTCCGGCTCAGAACTCAATGGAGTTGGAGGAGGAACATCGATAGAAGTGGACGGAGCCAACACCTGTTGAGGAGGGCTGGACAACATCCTGGCAAGTGCCTGCGACTTTAGCAACCTACTGACCACTCTCTCCACATCGTGATCCAACAGCCTAGAGGATCGAGTGGAGTGAGAAGATCTGTGACTGCGCTCGCTCTGAAGCAGGGGAGACCGAGGAACCGAATGTACTGATTCCAAAGAAGGGGACCTCAGCCTCTTGTGGCTCCGGAAAGGCTCCGAAATTTCTGAAGGAGCCGATGGGGAGAAAGTCTTATCGGTGCCAACCGGAACCGAAGTAGAAGGTAGAGTCTGAACCAAGGACGGCTCCGAACTTGGGAGCAGACGGCTTGGTAGATTTAGGGGATTTCACAGGCATGAGGTCTTGGCCGGTGAATCCTGGGGCTTTAAAAGACCCCTAAGAATAAGCTTATTCTTACGCTCCTGCAGAACTCTTGGACTAAATGCATGGCAGATAGAACAAGAGTCCTGCAGGTGCATGGCACCTAAACAAAAGACGCAAGAAGTGTGCCCATCTGTCAAGAGACATTTTCTGACAGCATGAGTCACACTTCTTGAACCCAGACACTTTGGATTCCTTTGACATCCTGAAAAAAGGAAACAAGAAATACAATAGCTATCAAAGCAAAATACAGTCTACACAAAAACACACTATACTAGCAGACTAAAGCTAAGGGGTTTTGTTTGTTTTTTTTTTTTAGATAGGAAAACCTCCAACTTAAACAGCTAGCCTATATAGCAAGGTAGAAGGAAAGCCTGACAAGAAAAAGGATAAGGGGGAGAAATAAGTTATACGAGTTCTACAAAGAAGGGAAGGTAGCTACAATTACACACTAGCTATACACAAAAAAAAAACTAAAAGTTAATAAACCCGGAAAAAGGACCATTTCTATAGTAAGAAAGTTATATAAAAAACTTTATACGAGCCTGAGCCAGAAAAACGACACCTCGCAGCTGAAGCGGGAAACGAGATCTGGGTAGAGTATCGCTAGGCATCATGGGATAAGGGGTAGCCTCGAGCCAGTAAACGGCTGTCGAGCTATAGAAGATGGCAGAGTCAGAACGAAGGCGAGACAGACAACTTAACATTAACCGTTTTCATTTTAATAATAACATCTTTAAATAAGTCAGACGGGTTGCCATGGGTACCAAAATGGCCACAGCGTTCGACAATATTCTGAGTGAATGGGAATTTGATACCCTTGTGCACCTACCTGGTTATGAACTTACAGAGCACTACTGTCACTTTGACTACATCCTTTTTGCATAGAAAGGCACAAATAAACTTGAGTTATTTGTGAATTCTTTGTCGGAAAGCATTGGATTCCTTCAGTTTGTTTTGGCAGGGAAAGGTTCCACCGTATCATTTTTGGATACCACCTTATCCATTGAAAAATCAACTGGTGATTCTCTCTTCTAACATATTTAGAAAGGAAACCTATAGAAACAGCTATTTGGACTTCAACAGCCAATCTCCTTGGTTCATGAAGAGAAAAGTAAAGGGACAGTTTAATAGACTGTCAAGATTAATCAGTAATGACACCACTTTTGAGAAAGAATGCGATGTTTTATCCTTGCTTTTCCAGGAGAAAAAATATCCATTTAACATGGTTAACAGTATCAGAAGTGAAATCAGATGCAATAGATACACTAGATTAAGACCTATTTTAAAATATGAATTTGTCTCCACCAAGAATACACCTACAGATGATGACAGCTGGTCACTTAGTTTTGCATTACCTATTAGCAGGGGCATGCAGGGTATCAGAAACATTCTGAATATTAATTGGAGAATACTGTCTAGTGATAACTCCATTAGAAACGTTATGAGGCCTGCACCTAAGTTTTCTTTAAAAAAAAATAAAACATTCAAATCTATGTTTCAATAGAAAGATAAAGCTTTTTTATTGACACAACAAACACTTATTAATAATTCTAAAGGGATGTTTAGTTGTGGCAAGTGTGTGGCATGCAATTTTATTATCACAACGGACAAATACTGTTTTACACATTGCAATGTGCCAGTATTTCTTAAAAAAAGTTTCAGTTGTAAAAGCACTATGGTAGTGTATGCAGCTATAACCACGGCCTGTTCCTGTTTGTACATAGGAAAGATCACTAGGAAGTTAAGCAATACGATAAAGGAACACAATGCTGCCATCACATCTAGAGATTCATCCAATGCATTAGGCAAACATAGTATTTCCTGTCCTAATTTCTGAATGTGTAAACTTTTAGTGTTAGAACATGTAGATAATTTCTTTGGGGATGCAGATGGTCTTTTGCACCTTCTGGAATTGAAGTGGCAGCTGCATTTAGAAGCGATCACCCTGGCTTAAATGAATCCATAAACTTGAAGTGTGTTTTAAAATGGATGCAATAATACAGCTCATGTTTTACTCATTAGTTTAATATTAAGAGTTCCATGCTCATGCTTCTATTTGTTACACAAACGGACGGTTTAGCAATTGTTTACAGATTCTCATTTGTTATTATTCTAGCTTATATAGTAAGTGGATTGCTTAATTTATTCATTCTGAT